>NC_052127.1:5357077-5370019 GCF_012273895.1 Zerene cesonia
TCGCCTCCCTGGTAGCGTCCCTGGTCGGTGAGCATTTTTTGTTCCGGCACCCCCCGCCTAAAGTGCGCCGTTTAGGCGGGCCGTTGGATTTTGCATAGTATGAAAGTCCGGAACGGGGGCTCGGATCGCCATGAACGGGGTGCCGATCGATTGGCCGGCTCGCGGAGAGCGCGTGTGCTGAATTTGAGACGTAAGGATTCATAAATGGCGATTTTGGCAAAGTATGGCGGCCATCTTGTTTTCGCGAAATTGGCCATTTTTTTGGCGTACCTGGTAATTGCTGAAGGTCTAGAGCATTTTTTGTTCGAACACCACCCCTCCGCGAGCCACCGTTTCTGCGGGCCGCCGGGCGTCGAGCTGGTCTTCGAGCGCGGCGAGTTCTCTATATTTTTCCGCGGGTCGATTGCGGCTCCTCTATACGTTCGTGTCAAAATTACCTCCACTTTTCGCCCGGTTTCCGAGAAAAGCGATGTCAGTCAGTCAGTGGGTGTGTAGCTTTATATAGTATAATAATAAGGAGCGACTACAAAAATTTACTTTTCGACAAAGTCCGATAGGTTGCGTGCCAAGACTGGCTCTAAAAGCTTAAACCAAGAAGATCTTAACGTCTTCGGTTGATTCTCTAAGTATCGGAGGAAGTAATAAATCAAAAAAAATTAAGAAAATAAAAACTATTACCTAAAAATACACGAGCTTTAAGAACTAAACGCAACGCAAGCAATAAAAGCAAAGAGAACTTCGATAGCTTATATTTTATCTTATGCACAATTATTAAAATAGAAAATGAATGATTGCGAAAATTATTTATGTAAAATATTTTATACTAGCTGTGCCCCACGGTTTCACCCGCGTAAGTCCGTATCCCGTAGGAATAAGGGAGAAAAATTTGCCTATGTGTTATACCAGTTGTCCAGCTATCTACGTACCAAATTACATTGCAATCAGTTCAGTAGTTTTTGCATGAAAGCGCAACAAACACACACACATCTTTACAAACTTTCGCATTTATAATATTAGTTTTATATCTATAGGAACTTATGACTACTACGGACTCAATCATTACACCAGTCGCGTCATTCGCTCAAGACAACCAGGCGAACAAATTGGACCATGGATCTTCTATGGATGCCCAGAGTTGGATGCCGTTTTAGAAACGCCGAAATCGTGGCCGACTACTGATGCGGATGACGTCGTTGTAAGTGCTTTTATGTTATAGAATATAGACTGATGAGCATATAGACAGAGTACTAAAGTACTTTTCATGTAATTGATTATACTTTATAACATACAGGTAGATAGTTCCCTTCAGGTTTTTAACGGTATAGTTTTGAACATATAGACAGTACTAAAATATTGATTATACTTTATATTATAAAATACAGGTTTTTAACGGTGAAATGTCCTTCGGTGAAAGTAGAGGGTATATTACTGGGATACATACGGTTCAAAGTTAATGTAATCTGTGGCTTCATTTTTTCACAATTTGAATGAAGTGTCGTTCTATCCACTTAAGAGTAATATCACGTAAACGGTTATATGCTCGTCTTGGCTCTCAATAGGATCAGGGAGTGTAATCACAATATCGCACTAACACTATAAATCTGGAAGTCTGTTTGTTTGGATGTTTGTCAATCACGCTGAAACTACTGAACGAATTTTGATGAAATTAGGTATAAGCTAAACTAAATGCTCTCCCTTTAAATAAAACAGGAATCTTGATATCCGGACGAAGCCGGGACGAGCGTCTAGTTCCAAGATAAACAAATATAATCACTTCCTTGGGACGTACCTATTTATGAGACTCAATTGAAAAAAATTCTGGGAGAGAGTAAGAAAATCTGCGGTTGCTTGATTGCTCTTTAAATAATATAAAGTTGAAGAGTTTGTTTGAAAGCGCTAATATCAAGAACTACTGGACCGATTTAAAAATTCACCTTTATGAGTGTAAAAATGTAATCTCTGAGTGCTATAGGCTATACATGTACCACGGACGCAGCCGCAGAAAAATTTCCATAATATCACTTTGGGAAACCTTCATGATAAATTTAAGTAACTGTTTCCAGATGTATCCTGAAGGAATTCGTAGGCAATTAGAGTGGCTACATCAGAAGTATGGGAATATAACCTTCCTGATTACGGAGAACGGCTGCGCAAGTCGTGGTGATGATAATGACGAGGACAGAATAGCTTTTATTAAAAGTTATTTAGAGCAGGTAAAATTTTAATTTATTAAGTTATGCCGTTAAAATTAAAAGAGTTTTATTGTGAAGACATCAGAATGAATGCGTTCTCAAATTATCAATTATGAAATAGACATTTTATACAAATCAGAATGTAAAATGGAATAAAAATGACCCCAGTATATGACTATAATACCATTCTTGTAAAAGCAGTAAAAGCAGTGGCTCAATGGTAAAGATCTTGGTCTTAAATTCGATAAGAAGGGGGGTTCGGGACTAGGCGAGTGTGCAGGAAATAGATTGATTTGTGAATTTATCTGCGCATGTGGATAGCATCATCACTGCTCGAAACGGTGAAGGAAAACGTCATGTCCGAGATACATAAGTTTGACGACACACATCTGCCAACCTGCACCTTGGCCAACGTGGTTGATTATGGCCTAAAAATCTCGAAACTATATTTTATGTGCAAAGAAGTTCTAATGTACCTTTAATAATAACGACTGTCTTTGTTTTTCAGGTATCCATTGCTATTAAAGAAGGCATTAACGTAGAAGGTTACACAGTGTGGTCCCTGATGGATAACTTTGAATGGCTCTTTGGTTACAAGTAAGTGTTTATAAGTTTAGATCGATGCTAACTGGCAACACTAACATATAAAATCAAAATAACGAATGAAAGACATGGTAGGTAATCATGTTCACGTAAAAAAAAAAGTTTTAATCTGTGTATTATTTATATTTTCAGAACTAAATACGGGTTATACAAAGTCGACTTCAATGATCCTCAGCGAAGAAGGACACCGCGTGCATCTGCTCATTTTTACGCGAACATAATCAAAGCCAGAAATACAGACGTCCCGACCAGTCAAACACCTAAAAGACAAGAATATCATAATCACTCCAACGCAAGAAGTCTTCATATAAATATATTATTACTCATTTTATTCTGGTTAAGTGTTAAATAAATTTCACTCGCAAATCATTCTTGTTCTTTACGCGAATCCGAATAAAGTACAATTTCTTTAAAAAACTACAATTGAATAACATTATAGAAGTGATAGATAGAAATACGTCAAGTACAAGTATTTCTTTTAATGCTCTTAGTCTTATCGACATAGAATAAAAGTTTAACTTAATGTATAATACAACAATAAGCAACAAGACTGTTCATCACTTTAAATGCATAATAAACGTTAACTTAATTTTAATTATCAATGGAATCAGGACATAATATATGCAAAAACTCATCTCTTACCCTATGCATATACTTTAGCTTTCCCTTCCCCTTCCCACCAACTTTAATTATTCTTCTTCTTCTTCTTTCTATTGCAGATTTAAATAATACCACAGACAATATAATACGTAAATTATTGTCATCTGTAATAATACTCTATAATGGTAATTCCACTGTCCACTCCTACCCCTGAAGTTATATGATACGATGCGATATAGAATAGAAAGATACAAAGAAAAAAGTATACATAAGAATAACAATAAAGAAATCAAGAAAAATAAGAACAAATTTTGAAACAATGGTTCGTTTGCTGAGATAAAATAATAAGTATAAGCGATTGTAGTCAAACGAGAATCGTTTGACTACAATAACCATTTTTTACAGTGCATGATTAAACTCGAGTTGCCATCTGTTATTGAGTTCGATTGAGATTTATTGGTAAGGATTTGAGGGCCCTGGAGCACTGCCCCGCCTAGCCCATGGTAGCTACGCCACTGCTGCCAAAAGTAGTTGTTTATACTTGTATATGATATGATTACATACATTTTACAGTGTACATACATTTTATTGTCTTTGACGGTATCTTACATTTTGATAATAAAATATAATTAAGGAAGGGTTTAATGAGAACGACTTTCTTATAATAAAAACATGTTTATTACAAAACCATTTATTGAATAATACAAATTGGACTTTTTAAAGTTGTACCAAGTACTTATAAATATAGGTGAAGATGCATCAATTTGTAAATATGTTTTATTTATATTTTTATGATATAAAATTTAAAATTTCAAGCTTAACAACTAGCTTTCATACCTATAACTAGGTACTTATGTAAATTTAAAAATTGTATAAATGCATAAGTATAAAATTGTAGAATTATTATGACATTATTTTAAAATAACAAAGAATGGCATAAACAAATTTTATTTGTATTTATTGGCGTTATTTTTCCTCCTTTTTCAAACGTCAATTAAGTCTTGAGGCTCTATAGTCTATATAAAATTATGTATAAATCGAGATCTTAAAATTAAAATAATAGCACCGGAATATGTATAAAAATATAAATCAATTATGCATTTCCAACATGGTAAATAAATTTATATCATACTCATATGCTTTCATATCAAACCTCTTACCTAATAAAATTGTCATGATGACTAAATATGTCATGAGTCAAATATTTAAAAATGGAATATAATATTAAAAAAAAAAAACGTACATGTTACATGTTCGTATTTTGACTAACACACCCTAATCGTCCATACCAAATATATTAAAATCACCCGCGTCTAACTCTAACTCTTCAGATCTCTCTTCCATTCTCTTCTTGGACGCCTCAGCTTTTAATTCTTCGATATCTTTATAGGTGTGTCCCTGTTTGTCCTTCTCTATATCAGCACCGCACTCTACTAAATAGTTAACTACTTCCGAGTGACCTTTCAGAGCCGCGTAATGCAATGCCGTCATTTTATTATCTTCATTTTTAATATTAATATTAGCCATATTTACTGTCAATTCTTTAATGACATCTAGGTTTCCATTCATAGCAGCGTAGTGAATAGCTGCATTACCATTGTCATCGACATGGTTTATGTCAACTTTTTCTAGTATACTCGCGAGATTATCAATATCTCCATTTATTTTAACCGCTTCAATAAGCTTCAATTTCGCTTCAATTTCCTGTTCTTTCAATTGCTTTGCGATACTCCACTTATGCGCTGCATATTCGGGTATTAGATGTAAATAATTCTGCCAGTGTTTTGACTCTTTAAATTTAGTAAATAATTCCTTTTCTTTGTCAGTAATACTGACAGTATTGTAAATGTTACCATCATTGTCTATGTTCTCAAAGCAAAATCCGCCGCATTTTAAATCATATATTGCTTGTACTGATTCCAAATCTTCAACAAATTCAAATGACTTATTTATTATTTCCCCTGGAAGATCATTCGTATCCAAAACTTCGCCGATTACTTCAAGCAAGGCGTTACCGTGCGCTAAGACGTTACGCATATTTATTTCAGTCAGTAATTTGTTCTGTTTCTGTATTGTCGCTATTCTCTTACATTTAGCAGATATATTCAGTAGATCAATTAGGATCATTTCCAAACAAATTCTAAATTGTGCATTATATTTATATTGTACTACAAAAAAGTCTCGGTGTTGCTTGTTTATTATATTTGAAAGAAAGGTTATCCTTTCCAAATAACATTTTAACAATTCAGGGTCTCGATCTGCAACATGCAAAGTACGGATAATTTTCGCCGACTGTTCATCAAATGGCTCTATTGCCAATGCTGTATTTACGTTTTTTTCCATATCGGTACAAAAGTCGTTTCCAATCTTACAAAACATTGGTCCATCGCTTCTACGACACTCGGGAATGTTATTGGAAATATATTTAATTTCCTCTTCGGTTATGAATTGTTTCATATTAAGAATTGCATTAAATTCTTTAATGCCATCAAATGCGTGAACAACACTTATATTTGAGGACAGAGGTTTTGGCGAGCAGTGTTGTTCTATTAGCTTAAGTAAACTCTCAACATTAACTTTCATATCTTTATGCTTGTATCCATTCCTACAAAGTTGTTTGTATTTGTCTGTGAACATACTGAATTTTAATTCTGCATTTGTTGCATCAAAACTCTTCGTCTTTATAATCAAGAATTCAAATAGTCTCTCTATAAGGTCCCACAATACTTCGACATCTGTATAATTGTCGATAAAATTAGACATAGTGTTACGAGTCTCAGCATTATTTGTAGATTTCAAGAGTTGTTTTAAATGAATCATATCTTGAGAATTAGGATAATCACTTAACATATTATTAGCTAACGTATTTTTCAAATTATTCCATCGATCACTCTGATATATAACCTTTTGGAGTAAGTCGTTAATAACTTTTTTATAGTGATTGAAATGTTTTGACAAGAACATATGTATCCGTCTAATTTCTTGGCCATTTTTCTTATCAAGCATATTAAAATCATGGTTTATATGACCAACTTCTATCATAAGGCTTCTGGATAAACCATGTTTACTCCATGTCTCAGTATAAAATTTATCTAAAAATATCCTTTCCATTAAATGATACATACAACCTCCCAAAAACTGGGAATAGCAAGAATACAAATAATTAGGTAAATCGATTTTGCTTTCTATTGCCTCTCTTCTAGCTGACAAAATGTTGATACCGAACCTAATAAGAGATCTATTCACAAAATATCTATTGATACTAATCACCTTTCGTATTGCATCTTTTAGATGTAACAAATCTTGTAAGACTTTTTCGAAAATGTCTTCACCGTGTTTAGCGATCTCCATTCGCCAAAGAATTTTACATTTTTTTGCCTTACTTAGATAATCTCTTATATTGTTTAAACTATCCACAACATCTATTGGTACTTCCGCAACTATCAAAGCGCGTGTCGTTGGATCTAAATTCATACTTTCTTTTGTGCTTTTAAGAAATTCCCCGACAACTTGCAAAATTCTCTCTAGTAATAGTTGCGCTCTCTGCTTTTCCTTTTTTATATCTGAAACAGAAGGAAGTTCCTGGAGGTAGCGCAACATCTTTTTTAAAGAATAATCATCTCTCATTTCAGGACATGGTGTGAGCGATTGGATTTCTTCATCGGAGAATTTCGAGTTCTTGGGTCTTATATTTTTCTCTAAGATTGGTTTATTTAGCTCTTCTTTAAAATTACGTAACATTTCAATAAAGTGGTCTCTCTCTAAGTACAACACTAGAAATCTTATCAACCCTCCCATGTCCACTGAACAGGGTATTGGATACGTGTGGACCTCCTCATTTTCGATTGTCGAGATACAATCACTCTCTAGTGTACTAGTTCTTGACAAATAAAAGGACCACTTCGTCCTAAAATGGTAAATAAAGTGATACAGCTTTGACTCTAATTTCTGATACATATTATTTTCCATTATAAGTCTTTTCTTTAATAAATGTATATTGTCTAAAATTAATAGACATATATTATAGTCCATTTTCCAAAAAAAGGTTTTGAACATATAGAATGCCTGGGCTTTCCAGTACAGTGATATACCATCATCATCTTGTTTCATTTTATCCAAACAAATTGATAAAACTCTTTTAGAATAAATTTCGACTTGTTTAAAAATAATATTAATAATCTCTTTAATAAGATCTATTTCACGGAGAATAGATCTATTGTAATCTGATATATCTTTCCAATCCCTAATTTTCTTTTTAACCTCGCTTAACTGTTCATATAAAGCAATTTGGAATTCATTAAAAATGACAATGCATTTAATTTCGGCCAATGTTTGTGGATGGCTGGATTTGATAGCTGTAGTTCTCTTGAAATATTCTTCGGCGTTGGTTAACAGAATACAGAGATTACTCAAATTTTCGTTATCATTCACACTGCTCGCCTCATTGTAAACCCAATGAAGATCACCAGCCCAGTAGTCATAGAACCTTTCCAATAGTACTTCATTCCCACTACACATGCAGTTGAAGAATGTGCGTTCTATTGTTAAATTACGTTGTGCTTTATCCATCGGAGACAGATATGGCAAAAGCTCAGTTTGTTCCAGAAGATAATCAAGCATTTTCACTTGGGAATGTTTGCTTATACAGCTAAATATATCAAACTTGCTTTTTGTAATTAATTGCTGTATTAATGGTTTATTATCAACAGTATTTAAAGTATTGATTAAAATATTGAATGTCAATATATCACTCTTTTGTATAACTTCAATAAACTTCTTGTATATTTTAATTATTTCTTTAGACAAGGAGTCAGTACCACAATTTGTGAGGTCTTCTACAATATTGTCTGCTCCTTGCCTTGATGTCCCTGGATGATCCATTGTTACTGTAAATGATACCTGAACATTAAATACTTGAAATGTTCAAACGATAAATAAATAAGTACAAATAAAATAACACAACTAAAATAATATTCACATTAACAACATACAATTCAGAAAACTTTCACCTTTAAATTAAATATATGTTCAGTTCTGAATTCTTTTGAATATCTATCAACATCTGAATTCTTCTAGTTTGATATTAAAATATAAAAGATGGTTCTATTTTAATAACTAACTAAAAGAATTCAGAAGTTGAAAGAAATTGAAAGAATAAAAGAGAATAGAATGGTTTGTGAACTATCTGCTTTTGAAAATTACATATTTTTCATTGTCTATTTTATTAACAACATACAACAAATTATCTATATAAATTTATTATAGAATAAATAAATGAAAATAAAACTAGGAATAAAACATTTAACATACTTATTCCTATATTATATGAACATAAAATGTCTAATTAAAATAGGAGACTAATTCTCAAATTTTCTTTGCTTGTTTATGGATGAATCTACAATAAGAAGTTTTACATTCATAGAGGGGATGGCCAAAGAGAAAAGTTGGAGTTAATTCATAAGACCATGATATTATATTTTCAACCCATGTTCATGTCATGGCAAGCTGCAAAATATGTATATATTTTATTATTTTATCAAAGGCCAACATAAATACTTATTACATCACAGGAAATAATTAAACACATCAATATTTAAAAAAGTAATGAATTCAACTTTTGCTAAAAATATAATTACCCTATTAAATAATCAGACTATCACATTACAGTCTTCATTTCGAATATAAATATTAAATACCCATATATGTGGATAAATTATATTGCCAATTGCCATTGCACATTCATTAAACAATAAAATATTTTTTTACTACTATAAATGTTTGATTAAGAAAACTAGGTTCAATTCAAGTCAGACTTGGATAAACAGGAGATTAGTAGTAACAATAACCCTTCCATATTACTATTAGCATTATAGAAAAAGTACTGTGTAATAGAATACTATTTTCAACAATGAAATACAGTAGATCTTAAGATATGAGGTCTATATGGTTAAACATTATAATTACTAGAAAAGATTATCTCAATGCAAAGATAAAGACTTTTAATAGAAAATATATAGAGAATGAGATATTGATGCATGCTAAGTTCAAAAATTAACTATTGTATCAATCTAGCAACTTAACGATTAGCTTAACTATTTACTTTGTATAAGGATAATATTATTTTTTACGAACCGGTTGAAGTGGCCAGAAATTTGTACCCACTTTTCACGCTTCAGACAAATGACCACTCAACACTACAATCTATAAAACCCATGCTATATTTTTGCAGACGCTATAGGTATATAGTTTATTAAATATGTGTATATGTGCAAGTTGACAACATAATATATAACTTGCTCTGTGGACTGTGGTTCCCGCTTCCCGATGACTCATAGTACTTTTCACAGAGTAAGTTGGTATACTTTTACTTAGCATTATAGCACATATTACATATACAGTGATTTGTACACATATTGTTGAATGTTGAATCCAGATAAGTGATAAATTGCAAACAAACTTGTCATATTATTGTTTGTTTATTTGTATTTTGTAAGAAGTGAGAACTGTCAAGTGTCTTTTTCTAAGAAGGCAACTCACACTCTAAAAGGGCTAGACAAGGCTAAAAATGTAGGAAATGTGGTCACGAATACAACGAACGCTAAAAAGTGGAAGTTTTTCTGGTTCGATTATAATTACGTGATATTTAGAAGTTTTAGTTCTATGTCATCGTCGGCAATGGAGCTGGCTGATGGTAGGTGGTAAGTGCTACCTTCGCCCATGAACATTTTGAGAGGCGTCAGGTTCATTGCATAAACCGTTGCATAAAAGCTCTGTCTTTTTCCTTTTTTATGGCTATGAGTAATTTTGCTGTTTTATGACAAATGTCTTTTGTCAACTATAGTTCGGCCGTTCATAGAATGCGTTCCTGACACATCGCGAATGAACTGACGACGTGACTTTGTAATGGCGTTGCAGTAAAAATAAAAATATTTTTGCTGGTTGTTTACCGTTTTAACAATTGATGAGCATTAAAAAAAAATTATTATATCAATAATCAATGAATGTTATAATTTTGTGCCAAACTGAGTGTCAAATAACTTGGTAAACAATATTTTTCTAAATCTATACTGCGCTATTACAAGGTTATGTCAGCGCTTCATATTTGTAGTGCTGTGCTAAAAATAACAGGCAAGTATCGTTATCTGTTCTTATACAGTTATACTTATAATATAAAATAATACGTTTTGTTTTTCTTTTTAAGAATTTGAAAATAATGGACTATAAAATAACTTTTATGAAATATAAAAATATAATTATTATTGATAATAATATAATTATACATGTAGGCGAAGATGATGATGAAGACACCACCTCCTCAAGCGAATCGGAGTCAATTTTATTATATGAATTACTTTTTTTTGGTTTCCACTTAAATAACGAAAATATAAATTTTAAATGATTCCGCCAATTTAAAACAAAATAGTCTTAAAATAATGCGGCGGTTCATTTTGGAGGAACGGTAACGAACTCAGTGTTATGTTGTGCCCATCACTAGTCGTGACTAACTGACAGGTGTCAGGAACGCATTCTCTGAACGGCCGAAGTATAGTTGTTATTTTGTCAATTACTGGTGTCACTTGTCAATGTCAAATTATATTATTTTGCTCTTCGAGTTGCGATTAATGAATAACGCTATTACGATTTCGAATGGGAACTAGTAAAAAAAAATTATTGGATCCGCTTGCCACAAACTGATATTTAAATTGATTATATTGTTATTCATTTTCTAGGGATAACAATTACACTTTCTATGTGGCATAACTATCGAAACGAATTTATGACGAAACAGCTGTGCAAGCATTTGCCTACTTAGAAAACGTTGATGACACAAGGAAGGCAGTTTAATGGCAAAAATGTCCAAAATAAAAAAGTTGACCGGATCCTTTCGGTACACGCAATGGGATCCGTGCTTGATAATATCACAAATAGTGGCCATGCAAAGTGTGATGTATTTATCGTTGAGTCTTCTTGTCGCGATTATGCAGGACCTAACGGGATCAACGAGGACCCTCGACCATATATTTGAATATCATGTAAGTTGAATAAGAATTATTTAAAGAATCCTTCCTTTTTTAGAATAGATTTTTCTGGAGGCAGTTATCAAGCTAGATTACAATATAAGCTAATTCTGACCATGATGAAACATCTTGCCATGAGAATTTCTTTTGATAAAATGGGCGAAGACACTGGTCACAAGGTAGTTTACTATATTAAAGTTTAGTGTACTAACTTATTCTTATTATAGAAGTAGTTTGTTTATTTAAATGCGCTAATGTCATAATACTTTTTTAAAGTGTTTAATAACTTTGTATGAAATCTGCTTCTTTTTTGTATAACAAATCATAAAAAAAAAAACATATAAATCTCAGGATGTACTGGACAGATTTAAAAAATTCTTTCCATGTTGGATCTATGTATGTGTTTGTTTGGTTTTACATTAGTATTTTACTGTAACAAATGAGTATGAATAGTGTAGTAATAAATGTAAATGTTGTTGATATGAAAATCCCCTATGTATAGGTATTTTGTCACTACTACTGCATGTTCAAGTATTTTTAGAATCCTTACTGGCTCAATATACACTGCAATGTAAATCAAACAATGATCTATTATATACAATTTCAGGAAATCCATGTAAAAGACAACGAAGGGAGGTCTGTTATTTTGGCGTTTGTTTTAAATGCAGTTATTGGGGCATACTTATTGTGGTTGTTGGTGGGACGGACGAAACTGTGCTTGGATTTCAGGTAAATTAAATGGATAATTAAAAAATTTATAAACTGATAAGCGTTAAATTTGGTAACATCATATCTGTTTAATTATTTACACTATGTTGTATATACATGAAGTAAAATAGAAACATAGATAACAAACACCAAAGCAAATTTAAGAGAAAACACGCTGGTCTGTTCTTTTTTACGTATTATATTAAAATTCATAACCAAAGTGTTGATGCCTTACTCAGATTAATAATATGTTTGAAGAAAGAGGACGATTGACCTGTCTTTGTAGAGCAACTATAGATAATTAGACTGTGATATGGCACTGAGTTAATCTATCTATTCTTAGTTTGATTGCATAATAATTTAACAATATTTCAGTTGCACATACTACGGCTTCCATTTGCTCGTGTGTTGGCTGTATAACGGAATGTTCCCCACCACATTTTCCTGGTGGGCCTTGAACATAGCCTGTGCGGCGATCACATGCGTGGCCGGCGAGTTCTTGTGTCTCCGGACTGAACTGCAAGCTATACCGCTCAGCAATATTGGTGCGAAGGTGGACTTATGAAACCCGAGTTCAACAAACATTTAAATGTTTTAATGGACATTGCAGTAGAAAGAGATATAAGATACAGGTCCGTAGTGCTGCCTCTGTTGGCTAAAATTGTGAGGTTTTTGCGAGACGTTAATGTAAATGTATGTTATACTGTGTAGTTATTGATATGCTAAAGAAATATGTTTCGTAGACTTCGACCAAATATACTGTAGACACCCGGTCTCATACAAAATACCGCCTTAAAAGTGTCTCCGCGTCAACATATAGC
>NC_052127.1:5371019-5373293 GCF_012273895.1 Zerene cesonia
TCATCAATTGTGTTGCCAACTTAACTTTCATGATCTCATTTTTGAATGCTATGTGTCTATTGGTCAGTTTATTAGCTAAGTTTAAAGCAAGTGTGTGTTGTAATTCGTTTAAATCACAGAGCAACTTCCAACGGATTAGCTTTTTTTCTGCATCTACAAAAATTTTTTTGGATTCAAATGTGTTACGAATCAGTTTCACCATATGGCATGCATCTAAAAATACCGCAACTTCATGTTCAGAAACTGGATGCTTAAAATATGTCTTCAAATTGTCAATATCTTCAATATTGCATCCTAATAATTTCATTGTAAGAAGATTGCTTTTACATCCATCAAAGGTTAAGGAAACAATTTTAACTCCAATTGCATGACATTTTTCCAGCGCCATGTTAATTATGTTGGCTTTCATTTCTGCTTTTAATCCAGTAATTAAAAAGTATGCAAGAGGTATTTTCCAGCTTTCATTAAGAGATACCAAAAGCAAAACATAAACTTGTTGGGCTATCGGATCGTCATCGGAAGCCTCACCTAATCCTAGGTCAACAACGCCTATGTAGCGACCACCGCACCATATTTTTTGTTGCCTAATAGCCATTTCATCGGCAATTAAGGCACATAAAACTTCTTTATTCGTACTAGAAAACTTTTGTTTGAGTCTATCAAGAGTTTCAGTAGTAAATCCAGGTTTTGCGTCTACACTCCTGTACCATTCAATCAAAGTATTAGGATGAGGTAAACAATTGTGAAATAGTTTTCTGATGTATTTGTATGCGGCAGGTGAATGGAAGTTTAAAGTTAAAGCAAATTTTCTGGCACCTGGTGGAAATTTTTTAAAAGGCCTTTTTTTATTACTGATGTTTTTCAAAAATAAGGCGTTAAATGTATCTTTTACTTCTACGTGGCTAGATAGATTAGATAAAACAGATTCGTCTAAGTCTTTTTGTTTTCGTAATGCAGATACTGTACTCTTTAAGGTAGCATTCTTTTTTATTAGGCGTTTATTGGCTTTTTGTAGGTTTTTAATTTTATTGTTTTTAATCAACAAACGTTTTTTGCATAATGTTAGGTCTCTTTTTAAGATTGACCTTTTTGGGTGTGTCTAAAATAGATCCCAAGCTTAAAGAAGTAGATGGTGATTGAGTAACTAGTTGTGCTCTTAGATCAAAATTACCACCCTCTAAACACGTCACATCTTCTTCCTGTAAAGATAAAATTTAAATATAAAATATTTGATTACATTTAAAAGTGTAACCGCAATTTAGTCCGCGTGTAATATTTCTAAAAAAAAGTGGTCTAAGCTTATGTTATTTCTGAAAAAGTGGTCTAAGCTTATGTTATACCTTATGTCATCAGTTACCTGCCAGTGAAATTCGAAAATCGGTTCAGCCGTTCCAGATATTAGCTGGGACAAACAGAAGGACAGACAGACATAAATTGTAAAAATGTTATTTCGGTACATGAACCGTATATGCAATCATTATTTTAATATTACATACGGACACTCTTATTTTATTTAGTGTAAAGATTTTAAATAATAGTGTACATTACTACCTTTAAAATTTGTTTGAATGATGTACTTGGTATATCACTTGACGTGCTTGGTATTGGTAATTCATTTTGTTGTAGCATCGATTCCTTGAATAAAATAACATCAACAATTAACGCATGTTTACGTAAAATACCTTTAGCGGTAAAAAAAGTAGCATCTGAACTATATATATATATACCTGTAAATTCTGTTTGCAGTCTACATTTTTTGCAGTTGGTTCGTCATTTTGTTCAAACTTTGATTCCTTGAAATTAGAAAACAACCAGTTTAGGATAAATAAAAAACGATTAAGGTTTAACATTAACATTAAGAACGTATTTGTAACACAGTCCCGTGTGGTGGCGGATTAGAATCACACCACCCTATATCTTCCCATGGGTGTCGTAATAGGCGACTAAGGGAATAAACCAGGGAATGAGCAGCAGCGTTCCCTGTTATTGTATGTAACAGCTTGCACTGCGCTCGCCAACCCGCCTGCCAAGCGTGGTGAGTATGGCAAATACCCCTGATAAGGGAGGCCTTATCCAGCAATGGATATTATAGCTGTGATGATGATGTGAAACAGTGTGTGATTTGTATGGTCTAGTAGGTGATACAATCAAGAAAGAAAGTTCCATGTAAGTACTGCAAAGTAAATATAAATAATGTTGTGACTAAGACTTGGTAATTAAATACAACTAATAATAAGAAGATACTCATACAAAGCTTACCGGAATAATAGGGAT
>NC_052127.1:5374293-5382803 GCF_012273895.1 Zerene cesonia
ACAAACGGATATGTGCCGGCCGTGATGTAAGCTTGTCACCAAAGTGAATTTTTGAATTAAGGCACTTGGCGTTAAAAGCGGCTATTTACTTATAGATATCTAAAACAAGTATGACAACATTGGGTTGATAAAAACTACTAATTTCTTGTATTTATGATATAAAAAAAAACACATGTAGTCCGGTCAATTTAGACATTCGAAGTTACATAAAGTCCCAACAAGCTGAATTTCTGTGAAATTGTTCAAAACATAATTATAAACAATGTCAAGGAGTTCCCCATCATTCCCGTGTAAGGTAAAAAATTTATTCAAGGTCAAAGGTCCAAAAAATGAGTTTTTCGAGATTTTCAGCAAAACGGTAAGTTTTGTCATAAAAGTACCTCAGACAAAAATTGTAGATAATAAAATTATCTATAAAAATTGTATCAATACTATTTTTCTTACGAGCCACCGTTTCTGAGATATAACGATTCAAAAAGTTATAAAAGTTGTTATCGTCATAATATGCACATGTTTCCGCGCCACCTACGAGGTACTGTACTTAGCGCGTTTTTTAACGTGGTTTCCCCATTAGGCCTACTCCACGGGTCAGTTGTGATCCTGTTTAATGTAAAACTATTGCAAAATAACGGAAATTTTCAAAGATTAGGAAAATTCTTGTTGTTCTTCTTATTTTTCATCTCCTGCTTCTTCTTTATCTTCATTTTGGATGCAAGTAAATTACGCCAATAGCGATGTATCGTATGATACTTCGTCGGAGATAAACGAATCCTCCATTGTTTGTGACTCAATATTAAAGCACGACCGGCCATTTGTGCATGCCAAAGAACAAATCAGTCCGACTTTTTTGCTACCACATTTAGCACTGCATCCCTTTTAGCAATTTTTGTTTGAGGTACTTTTATAATAAAACTTACCGTTTTGCTGAAAATCTCGAAAAACTCATTTTTTGGACCTTTGACCTTGAATAAATTTTTTTCCTTACACGGGAATGATGGGGAACTCCTTGACATTGTTTATAATTATTTTTTGAACAATTTCACAGAAATTCAGCTTGTTGGGACTTTATGTAACTTCACTCTCATTTTTTGGTCTAAATTGACCTGACTAATGTTCCATTGTAATGAAGACTGATTGATGTTCTAAAATTCAAATTGTTTGATCGTCATTTATTTATTTATAATTAACTAAACAAATTTTGATCCTCAATTTATCCCCTCTCACCATAAACTTTTTGTTTTATTATTAAAATAATTTTTTTCTTATTGATTATCGTTTGTTCGATCATTTTTAACGTTTGTTCGATCATAAATTGGCTTTTATTATTAATTATTCCATTTTTTAAATCAGAAAATTGTCATTGTCACTTGTGTTTTGGTTCTTTAGAAAAAGCTTTAGAATTCCACGTTGTTATTTATAATATTCCGCGTGACATTTGTAAGACTGGAAAACAAACACGGCAGAACTTACTCAAACAGTATTTAGGTTTTTTGTGATTATTGATAAAAGTCTATGGTGAGGGGGGCCAAATTTAGGATCAAATTTTTTTTTAATTAATTATATGTAAATAAATGATGAACAAACAATTTGAATGTTGTTGAAGAACAATAAAAAACAAACAAGGAACTAATGATTAAAAAAAAGTGAAAAAAAAATAAGTGGGGCCAAATTCAGTGAGCACTGAGCTTACCTGTTTATATATACAAACTTAACTGTCGCTCGTCAAAAATGATTGTGTTGTTTTTTAAGATTTTGTAGACAACCAAAGTGAAAATACCTACGCTCTACGTAGGAATTGTTTTTTTTGTATGCTAACTCTTAAATATTTATTATCTGTGCCTGGAGTCATTATAAGCCCTTATATAGTTGTAAGCCTCTTGGCTGATAAGTTGGATACAATAAATCAAAAACAGTATTCGGAACCAATCTGAAATCAATAGCAGATGGATGTCATTTAGTTATGATAATCATTATGATATATACAGAGCATTATACGGAATTGATTTAAACATACAGTTGGATGGAGGCGGGAATGTGCATGCGCGGTGTTTTGAATGTATACGGTAATATTCAGTGTGCAAGAAAGATTTAAGATTGAACGGACGTACTAATTCAGTTATTCGGAATCAATCTGAATTCAATAGTAGATGGATGTAATTTAGTTGTTATAATCATTATGATATATGCAGAGCATTATACGGAATTGATTTAAACATACATTCGGCTGGAGGCGGGAATGTGCATGCAGTGTTTAGTAGATATACGCAGGTATTCAGTGTGCAAGAAAGCTTTAAGAGTAAACGGACGCACAAATTCAGCTAGAAATATTTAATTTGAATATCACCATTTAACGTTTAAATGAAATTTGACGTCGACTACTGATATGATGCTGATTAAAACACCTTATATACGCATTGAAAACATTAAAAATCTCACTACATTCAGTGGACGCCGCAGGGTGGTAGTTTGGAAAGACGCAAGAAGTCCTTCGCGATTTATATATATATATATATATATATTGGTTATTTAATTTCTATTAAAAACTCATTCACTTTTATGTTTTGGCAGAAACGACATAAAACTTGCATGCTTTGTGAATCTCGGGAATAAATTACTTTATTTGTTAACCGACGTCCCAAAAAAAACGAAGAAGTTCTTAATTTGGCTGCATGTTTTTTTCATTCGGTTCCAATTTGGAATCAGGGGTGGTTTCTAAATCTCGAGTTTGAGGAGTATCATTCATCTTCATTCAAGTCATATAAAATTATTTACACATATCGATCTTATTAAATGTTAAATTTTTATTTAGTTTCGAAGACATAAAAGTGAAAAATTATTGTGAAATAAATTGAACTAGTTACGTAGTCTCTCTCTTTCATTTACAAGTTTTTACGTATGAAAGAAAGAGATATATGATTGTATTGAATATATATTATATTATTTATTTAGATGCCTAATGTACAATGCAAGTCTTTCATCAATTTATTTTCAATTATTAGACAAAATATTTATTTTTCACTATGATAAATAATTTATGTACTAGCTGTCGCACCGGCTCCGCCCGTAATTATCTTAGCTTTCAGGATACATAGTGCCTTTATATGTGTTTTGTGAGCCTTTATAAGCAAGTTAAGCAGAGCATATAGGTCAATATTTATTAATATGCAGTAAACAAAAATATTTCAATATGACAGCAAATTTTATTATTTAATATAGTTAAGTATTCAAATTATTCATATCACATATTGAAGTATTTTAAACGAATAATAATTTTAATAATGGATCGATCCATTCGCGTCAAACTGTATGTTTGTCTCTTTCTCTCATTCAGAAAATTCATCGTCAAAACGAGACGGCTTGCAAGCGTGGAACTAACCACTCACTCAGTCTATCTCCCTCTATTCAATAGCGATTCTGAATGTCAGAAAGGGATAGCTATATATTTGTAAGCAATTTGGATTGATTCCACGCTTTACCTATAGTTTAATTGAATCTAGCGTTGATTCTTATGCTTGTATAGGCCTTAATCAAAGGAACTACCGAATAGGTCCATATTTCGTTATGTATCGTTTACGTTGGCTTAGCGCTAATCGATAGTGCTAGCGCTAGTAACAGAGCACCTTGCAGTTTAGATAAAGTATATGAATACGTAATTTTGTGATATAATAGAATATTGAGCTAAACTTGATCACATTAGCGTCTGCACTGTGTGCATGTTTGAATTAAATCCGTCTTTAAGTGGGTCAAAATCGATAAACATAGGTCTCTACGCTTAAATGTCCGACGCTTAGAAAGAGAGAAAAGATCCCCGTACACTATCTATCTCTTTTACAACAACTCCAATACAACTTGATTACATCTCATACGCAAGTAGAAGAATATGGGTAGATACGGTACATCGATCTCTTCTCTCTTTCTGTCCTAGTCGGAGTGTCGCCCCTCCTGCTCTTCGTGTAAATATGCTCATGATAATACTAAGCACTAAACGTTGAACGGAATATGGCGTCCTAATTTTCTATTTGGTGGTTTCTCTGAGCACACGTCGATGTAGTGTACAGTAAAATTTGTTGCATTTTTCATACTATAACCATAATGTATATTAAAAAAATCGGTTGTCGTGTTATTGAACGTGACAACCGATTGTGCCTCTCTGTCGCTCGTTCCGCGCTCTCGCTCGCACTTCAAGCCTTACATGAAACGCCTCAGAGCGAGGTAACGCCGCGTGAGTCATGTATTTTCGTTCGTGCAGCCGGCTCAATCGAATTATAAGACGTTGTCACGTCAAAATATATTGTGTTTTGTAATGCCTGCTGGGTGTGATGAAATTCGATCGAAATAGATGCTTTCACGTTATGGCGAAGTTGCTTATTATATGATTACTAGCTGCACCCGGCAAACGCTGTTCTGCCT
This sequence comes from Zerene cesonia, assembly GCF_012273895.1. Lineage (NCBI taxonomy): Eukaryota > Metazoa > Arthropoda > Insecta > Lepidoptera > Pieridae > Zerene > Zerene cesonia. The sequence goes on from NC_052127.1 coordinate 5,378,704, forward strand.
TACTCTTATCGTTTAGTGGTATGAAAAATAGATGTTAGCCGATTCTCAGACCTACCCAATATGCTTACCAAATTTCAGAGGAATCGGTCAAGCCGTTTCGGAGGAGTATAGAGACTAACATTGTGACACGAGAATTTTATATATAAGATGTTCGATTTTGTTACTTTTCAGCGAATTTTACTGTATCTGCATTTATCGTCGCTTTAAATTTAAATTTATTATCTTCAGTCGGTCTAAATTTATTGTTAATTGTGACATCGTTGCATATAACTCATATTGTCATACAACTGATATTGCGTCTTACTTGATTTTTTTTATTTTCTTCATATATTAGTAATTTCATTTTATTTGGAGGGAACTCTCTAGAAACATGTTATAACTACCCTCATTATCACATTTTTTTTGACTTCCTGACAATTTTTTGATAAATGTAATGATCAATATACAGCTATCTCCTTCCCACTTATGGTAATCTCATGTTATTTCTATCTATTCCGTACAAACCGACTGAAGACATCACTATGTCTACTGCCAGAATATATCAGATATTGTAAATACGGTTAGCATTTAGTAAATAGCACCTCGTAATACGCTAGTGCACCAAATATATAAGAGATGTCGGTTAGTGAATGATGAAAACAAACACTTATTCTGGTAGGTTCAATGACCTGAGCAGTCGGTGACGTAATACTCTTATATACAAACTAAAAGGTTTTTATTCGTATTATTCGTACGTCATTTTTTTAACTGTCAGTTCTTATTAACTCTTATCAACATAGATTTGCATATGTCCTGATCCTTAGACGATCCCTGATATACAGTTTTGTTGTTTTTTTATTTACATAAACTAAGTTATATTTATTATTTTTAATTGAAGTGCTAAATGCAATGAATAGGGATAGAAAATTAAAGGATCATTCATTGAAGTGCAGGTATTTGCTGGGTTTGTACCATTTTTTCATGCCAATATAATGTGATGAAATGGCTGAATAAAATGGCTTTTGTGTTGTATTAAACGAACAATAATAATTGTATGTATTTTACAGTATTAAAACATAGTCAAATTAGTCTACTGTGATACATTTTTTAGGAACCTAGAGAATTTTATTTATGCAAACTCCTTTTTAAATCAAACTCTTATTTAGATAGTTGTATAAAATATTTGTACCACATTGCATTAACCGACATCTTATAAAAAGGTATTATAAAAGACCAGATCAGGAATTTCTTTTTATTCATATCTATTTGTTTATAATTAGCGACTTCCATTACTTTAGTATGATGTTTGTGATAATTTAACAATGTTGTGATATTCAATAATTATTTTAACTGTTGTCTTGTTTTAAATTTCAAATAAATTAGTATGAAAATACATGGCTGTGTTTTATTTTTTAATTAAAAACGTTTATACTAAATATTTACCCTGGAAAAGTTGAGAACTTTCTAGCACCTCTCATGAAATTTGTAGTAAATTATTGGATGCGGTACCACGATTTACCATTTCTGTAAACTTTAATATAATTATGTCACAATTCCTCCATTTACAATATTACAGTTTAATTGATAACCTCCTACTTTACTTCTCGCTGCACGAACACATAGGGTAGACATAACAAAAAATATAGTAAATGTAGACATGTATGTGTATGTAGACATAAAATAAAATATAAAAATATCACAGCGGCGGTCATGAACCCCATGTGTTTACCCATCCCCTGGATCCGCCCTTGTAGCCTTAGGACTCTCACACAGCTGCGTGAGTACACGAGTACAACTGTGTTGGGGGCTGGGGTGTTATATTATTCAAAACGGCAAGACCGAATTTGGTGTACTTTATTCATTGCAATTATTATCACACTTTACGCTTGTCCCGGCTCCGCTCGGATATCAAGATTCCTGTTATCCTAAGGGAGCATTTAATCATTCCATCGGGATAAAAAGTATCCTATCACCCAAGTCAGCTCATACCCTGTGTCTGTACCAAATTTCATCAAAATCCCTTCAGCAGTTTCAGCGTTATTGACGGACAAAAGTCCAAAAAAACAAAATAACACATTTATAATATTAGTGTGATTATGGCACAGATTAACTTTCAAAAAGTTGAAAGAAAAGGGAAGTTAATAAATCAAACAAAATCATCCGCTTGTTCGTTTTATTTACAATATAGGTATACTCTTGATACATTAATAGGTCTTTTATATTTATATATTTACATCATTATCTTGAAATATATTTTTGAACATAATAAGGTGTAAAAATGTGATAAAAAGTTATGAAAAAATATCATTGTGCTTTATGTAAATTATAAACAGATAATTTTATGGATCGTAAATTATACTGCAGTTCTTTTGTCATTAAGAAACGTCACTGGTATATGCGTTTGATAAGCGGATATATAGCGCATAAATCAGCCTCCATGTTAGATTGAACATGTAATTAACCTTCTGTTATAACAAAAAGACCAGATAAACCGACTTAAGCCTTAAAACACGACGACGCTTAAAAGTGCCTGTCGATAATACGAGTGACGATTTACACTGTATTATCATTTCAAGTCATTAATTCAATTCTTATAAAATAAATTATTACAAATAATTAATAAATATACAGTAGTTGCATTTTTAATCGTTTGTTCGAGCATTAACCATACAGTACGTTATAAATGCGTCACAGATTTATTGTAGTGATAACTTCTTATGGGAGGTTTAACCATTTCGTTACGTAACGCGTTACGGCGCGTATACAGTTAGATTAGTAAGTTATCACTTCTGTCGTGCCTGCTGTGACACACATTTTTTAACCTATAACTTACACTGCAACATAACACAAATTTACAATATTATATAATTACAATAGTTTACTTTCTATAATAATAACAGCATGCTATTTATTACCTTATGATAAACAGATTGTAAGAATTTTACCAATTACAAAAACACTTTTCAATCACGTTGAATATATCACATACAACAATATAGACCAGATTTTACTTCATTACATAATAATGTTTGTATATCACACATTGATAATATTCTTAAATTAATAACACAACCAGAACAAAACTGAACAAATTGAACACTAAACTCTAACAGACTTGACTGATAGTGAACAATATTTAAACAATATTCAGTTATTAATTTTACATTTCTTTACATAGTAATTGTCTACATAAATGTTAAGTTGAAAAAGATGCAATTATGTATGGAAAATGATATGGGTCTATAGAGCCATCATCAGCTAACATTTGAACCCACTGGCTTGTTTGTCGCAAGGCATAGAACTTTTTGTATTTGCTTATAAACAATATCATTAATCTATATGTGCTATCTAGTTTAACATGTCTATATACAAAATCTGGAACGAAATTAATCTATTAGAGTTATACATAAAAACAAATTCTGATAGGGTTTTTTTAAACAATTATCTAAAATGAGTTCCGGAAAATCATTACATTACATAAAATGTGTAATATATACACTGATTTTATTATGTTTATGTTAATTATATTCCATACATGTTTAAAAATAAATTATAAAGTGAACCGATTTTGCATAATTTCCAAATAGTGTTATTTATATTTATATGTAATTGCAATACATTTGTTATTAAACAATCGCATAAAATATAATGCTTTGGCCCATTATTCTGAGACGTGAAAGATAATGCTGACTTAAATTTTCGTCCAGCGCTATACCAAGCGCCTTCACTTTAAAGAACTTTCGATAAAAATTATGATTTTACAATGTAGTGCACTTACTAAATCAAGAACTAATCTTTCTTTACCATGATAATCTTTAAATAAGATGGCAAAATCTATTTTAATATATTATGACATTGCTCTTGAAAAAAACACAAAATAACTATGTTTCTTGTCGCGAATGAAATACGCGCCTATAAAACAAATGTTTCACTTATGTTGTTTTATTTTGCATGCAAATTTAATGCACCTACTTCTACAGCATTTGAATATCAAAAATAGGTCGATAATCCGTATAGATGTTTTTGAATATTTTTCCATCTACGAACTTCGATCAAATATACTGGTAGATGTAAGGTATGCGCTCGAAAAATGGCACCATCAAAAGTGAGCATAAAATACA
>NC_052127.1:5383803-5410087 GCF_012273895.1 Zerene cesonia
ATTAAAAATTATTTTATAGTTTTTAGTTTGACGTGCTTTAAAAGCGTGTTTTTTAGTTTTTTAAAACTATTTTTATTAACCCGATATTCCTACGGGATACGGACTTACGCGGGGAAAACCGCGGGGCGCAACTGGTACACACATAATATGAAAATATATCAGTCTTGTTCTTGTAATATTTTTAAATCGAACATACAATTATATTATCCTGTTTTACACAATTTACAACTAAGATTGTATCTTACCTGAATATTTCTCCACTTTCGCCTTCAACACCGGATCCTCGGGATACTGACTCGTCACATTAACCTCAGATATATCGACGCGAGCAGAGTCACCGGCGAAGTTTATATTTATCTGACTGAACTGACGGAAGTCTGTGCCGCTTTTGACGATGTATTTGTTGTTTACCTGAATTAATCATAATATTATGGCTTATAAATTTGGCTATTAATTGGATATGACATTATATCAAATCAAATCTTTTAATTTCACTATTTTGGTAGTGGAGTCAAAACAGCATATTCTGCTATTGAAAATGGCATATAAGTCTCTCAGTATTTCTACTATTATTTCTTTTTCATGTGCTGTAGACCGTCCTTTGGTAAAATCTTTATTATTAGGTTTATTATTATTTTCAAAATATAAAAAACAAACAGCAAAATAACCGTTAAATTACAAAACAAATAACGCAATAAAAAATATTACTTTGTTTATATAGTTATACCTCTAAAACTTCATAAACATGGTCATGTCCACCCAATATCAGATCGATTTTGTTACAACCCTCCGCTAACTTCACGTCGTTCGGCGTGCGCATGTGTGTTAACGCTATGACGTACTCGCAGCCCTGCAATAAAGGAGAATTATATACACATTTAGGACAGCGCCATCTAGTTACTAGTTTTTTTTGCGTCTAATTTTCAATTGTTTCATTGGTCGTAACTGTATATATGACATGTATTACATGTATATAGGCATATCATAAAAAAATATTAACATATACCCTTGCGAATTTTTATAAAGGCTATTGAAGATGTCACTTTAATTTTTTTTTTTTTTTACATTACTTCGTCGTGTTGTTTTACTTGGGCGTTTCTGTGCAGTTTTTTTTTAATTACTATACTAATGGATATACCTCTTCTTTGAGTTGTGACGCCAACTTTGAACCCGCTTGTAAGAAATCGATAAATGTCACTTCTTCTGGGTTTATTGTTGCTAATGTATCGAGCCATTCCTGAAAATTATTATTTTTTAGTTGTATTCAAATGTTGAAAACTCCTATATAAACTTTTTTAAATGTAAATTACTAGTGGTCCGCCCCGGCTTCGCCCGTGGTACATATATAGCCTATAGCCTTCCTCAATAAATGTACTATCTAACACTGAAAGAATTTTTCAAATCGCACCAGTAGTTCTGAGAAACAAACAAACAAACGAATAACATGCATCATTATCATTATTAGCCCATATATGTTCCCACTGCTGGGACATAGGCCTCCTATGATGTTTCAGGCCATAATCCTGTGATCATTGTTCTTTTCTAACCTTATCATGATACACTCGGTAATTCTTATGAATTAACTAACGTAAATGGTCAATTTTCGAAAGACTTGAAAAAACTTTTCGTATAAACATAAAAGAGAGAGTCTCCCGCTCCCTGCCCTTACCTGTTCTACGAGGCCAATGAGTCCAATCTTGTGTCCATTGCATATAAGTGCATGGGTTATCTTACCGTCGCCCAGCGGCCTCCCTGTCTCATTGTCTATCACGTTCGACATCAGCCACGGAAAGCTGCATTGCGCTACCAACCCTGACAGGATGTCTAGACCAAAATCTGGAGAAAAAGGTTAATTTTGGGTGACTTTTTGAAAAAAAAAAATTTTTTATTTCTTTTTATCTTTTTGGGTAGTTTGGCAGTGTGGTGAGTCAGGAAAACGTAGAAGTAGTAGACTAATAGAAATTATATAATTAGTAATACAGATGGTAATAAAATTCATTTCATATGATGAATCGAAAAATCATGCCATGTCACTTAACTTAGCTTCGTAGCTTACTGACGGTGAAAGATATTTCAAATAAGTTTAAGCAGTTTTTGTGTTATGGATGAGTACAACCAAAGATATAATAAACATACTTAAAATTTTCCCTCATTATATATCTTGATATACTAGCCGTCACGTCCCGGTTCCCTCCGGAATGAACCAGGATAAAAACAAAAATAAGTTTAGCCATTGACACAGATAACATGACTATGTATTTAAAAATTTTAAATCAATCCTAGACAACTTCTTCTCTTACAAGGTTTACCTCTTTATGATATGACTAGAGCTTCACAGCATGGCTGAGTCTAATTGCTATGTATCTTACTTATGTTATTTTTAAGTCATTTTAGTGGTAATAAGGCCTGTTTTCTTTCATTCTTATTTACATTAGTCTAAATATCCATAGGTATATATAAATATCTATAGGTATATAGGTACCAAATAACATTTACTTCAATAAATATCTTACCAAAATCGTGGTTTCCAAAAACCGCGCAATGCGTGCCTATCTCGTTCAATACGGGTACCATTTGCTCTCCTTTTGTGAACGTGCTGACTGTCAATAACATAATACTCTTTTTAATATATATCAGTATGAAAATAGTATTTTGAAGAACTATTTTTTAGATAGTACACTTATATTTTCTACAAGGAGCTGAATAAGTAATACAAATGTAATGATGATGAAGAAAAAAATTTTTTTTCTTGTTTACTCGGCAACGGCATATCACGTGGCTTTCTAATGGTGAAATGATATTCAAAATCGATCGAATACCCTGCCCTGTTTTAACTGAATAAATACTGCGTCTCCTTGTCCACCAGGTTTGTCTGGAAGAGACCGCTGCTTTACGCCTGTTGTGCACGTGTCGTGACAGTTTGTTTTATTATTATTTGTAGTACTTCTGTATGGTTTGCTGCACACAAAAAATAACATTCATTTGATTTGATTCATCTAGTAGTATTTACAACAACTTACGCATACTCGGCGAGAAGACATCTCCGCTGAACAATACTAAAGGGTTGAGATGCTGCAGACCTTTGACTGCTGTACTAAACCTTAAGGCACCGCCCACTGGTTCGATGTCTGGAAATATAAAAAAAATATCCTTTGTTCATTATACACTAACGTATAACTATTTGAAAAAATAATTCTATGACATCTTAAGCAGAACTAATTCCAGCGTGGGAAAGGTCTTTATAGGTTATTTAGAGCTATCATTTCCGCACATTGGAATTAGTACTGCTTTAAGACGTCGTTACCTGACTGTACCATACTATATAACTGCGGCGAATGTGTTGACTGTATTTGTTGATATAAAACGATATTCAATTAGACTTTCATTGCTTATTACTTTAATCCAATAGTAGTAATACGAAAATAAAGTCTACCTCCAGCCCCTTGAAAATCTACAAAAAACTTAACTACGTTTCTTATTTACAATATCTATACATTCTTCCCTCGAAGTATTCTATTTTTAAATATAAAATAAAGAGCACAAGAACTTAAACTTATTGTTCGATTCATAGCCTTACATGTAATAACCACAACTGTAACATCACAAGTCTCGGAGTAAATTGTTTGTGAGTAATTGATCGATGCTACCATTGTTATCTTGATAGCATGGATTTATGGTTTCTCACATTTATTTTTATCTTCATTCAAGGGCCGACGACCTTGCTTGATATTTATCATGTACTAGCAATTTGTCGCGGTTATGCCTGGGGTAAAAGCAAAAAAAAATATATAGACTTTGTTTGCAAAGAATATTTAACGATTTTCAAAATTGGAATTGGATTGAATTGACTTTGGAACTTTCTAGAGAGAGACAGACAAAAAAATACAGAATACTATGCCAAAAAGCAGATGGGAAAAATATCTTCAAAAACAGTAGGAAGTTGTGTAAGTTGTTGTGTTTTATTGATTTTCGAACATGTCGAATATCTCAAAAACCGAAGGACTTATGGTGAAGATGAAGCCTATTTTAAACTAGCACAAGGTCCACACATCCATTCATCATGCTAAACGAGCATAGGTAGAAGGCCCGTATCCTTTTCCTTAACCTTCCCAGTCATTTCCTTAATTCCTCTCGGTCATCCCTTCCTAATCCCTTTCCAATTTAAAGTCGGCAATCCATTTGTAGAGGCGTAAGGTCTGCAATCGGCCTTATGCCTCTCCAAATGTTCATGAGTGGTGACGCAAACCATCAGGCGACCCACCAGCTCCATTGCCGACGTTGACATAAAAAACCATGTAAAGCCAATACTTACGAGTAGTCTGTTCGATATTATACACATCGTTGAAGTGTATGATGACCACGTCGTCCCCCATACCACGGCCGGAGAGCTGACTGACCGCACGCCTGCCCACTTGCCGCACTTCTAAGGACGCCTGTAATTATAGACATCATTTAAATAAATTGCACCTCACACTTCTGTATTGTATTTATTGCTTTCATTACGTGAACAACCCTACTGATTTTAAATAATTTTGAAACTCATTTATTCATTCAACTAGACTTTTGCGCTTTTGAAATACATCAATTAATATTTATCACCGGTTCGGAAAGCAGATTTTTACAGAGAAGAGTCGGCTAGAAACTCTGTTTGCTGATCTCATATAATCATGTCAATGTTATATTTAAATATTCATCATAAAATATCATAATAATAATGCGAAAGAACTATCCTGTTGTTCATAAGCGACAACATATCATTGATCTTCATCTCCAATTTTTGTTTGAAAGAAACGAATTTAAAATCCTATAATTTAGGGTCAGCTAGTAGACAATAGATGCATCGGGAAATGTCATAGAGAAAAAGAGAGCATATGATTTTTAATATACGAGGGTAATCATAGACGTAAAGTCAAACCAAAACTATATTATATCAATGTTACAAATCCATTCGCATTATATCATCCATATTGCTACGTCGCATTCTAATCTGAATTCAACCGATTACAACATTTATAATAGATTCCAATGCCATATTTCGTAACTAACAAAATATTATATAGTGTAATAAATTTAACCGTCTGTAGACTCTACGCGAAGTTCACGGCCTCACTACTCGACTTGACCAGCTTATCAATCGAGATTTCGTTCGTATCTAGACATATTCTGATTTCAAAAAGAACTATATAGCACATGAATGTGCCGCGCGGTTGCCTTGTAATGGCAGAGACATATAGTATATATAATATAGAAGACATATAGTATATATAATAAGCAGAAGAATGTACGTCTAAACTCTAAATCGTTCTTTTCTAGAACACCTACAGTGCATGCATTTAAAACAAATCGCTACGGCATAAATTATAAAAGAAGTCATCATAGATATCATGCAGTACGACAAAACGATAGAAGTAATAAATCCGAGGTAGGAACGTGCAATATATATAACGTGTATATATAATAAGAATACACCTAGCATTGCCTTGCGGAAATAAAACTTTAAATATAAAGCATTTAAGCACTTCGAGATACGGTTTGTACTTTGTCTCCTTACGTAAAAAGATTTTGCTTATAGCTCAGAACCAGTATATATAAAGTACTCTCTGACTCAGAATATAACTGGTCATTCTATATAAAAAAAATAAACAATTTCGCTAATATGCCATCAACTTGTACAAAACACATAGCTGTTTGGAACAAAGCTTCACAGATTAATGTAATCCGTGCATGCAAATAATGTGTTAAGATTTAGCCATTTAGCCGAGACAAATGCCTAATTTCCCTTACCATTCCTCCAAAAGTGCTAGAGTTACGAGACGCGATGACTCTAATTACCGCTTGGACTAACTCCAACGTTCTATGCACATTACCATGAATCGTGTAAACTACCCTCATTAAGGGACGGCGTATGTTATAAAAATGTGTTCGTTTAAGGATATGTAAATCAATTCTAAACGACTTCCTGAATACCTAAATTAGCTCGTTTATTTATGACATTCTTGAAGCATTTTAATATGCGTCATTAAAAGGTTTTATTTAAATGTTCGAGATATTTATACAGAATTTAAATTTCCTTGGGCAGGTCCAAGACAGTACAATTTTCTGATCTACCTCATATACCGAATGACGGCGTGCTGTTATATAAAAATAATATTTGATAACTAGTAAACAGAACTGCGCCTTTTCGTGTAGACTCCTATTGATAGCGACTATAGCTTCCAGCACAGAGTATTAACGGCTCAAAGGGTTTATTACACACCTAACGCCCGGTAAAACTTTCGCTTCAAATCCATTGTGTAACATAACAATAGGTGGCAAGGTCGATTTGATTTCTCGTTCAATGTCAAGGTAATTCAGTTACGGAAATAGAAGCTGGACAGTATTGTGGGTTCGATTACTGCATTCCTATTGAGAGGATCGAACCACATATGCACTCGACGTATACTTTGAGTTTCAACTAAGAATTAGCGCCATTCCTGACGTCATCATAATCTAAGTTAAGGCTTAACGTTTGTTGTGTTCAAATTTGATGTAAGAATGTGGCAATATGAAATTAACTCTCATAGAATACAAATCCATATATATAATCCAAATTGTATTGGAATCTATTAGTAGTTCAATCCATCAATCACATAGTGGGTACCTATGTGGTAGCTAGTGTATATCGATTTCAGTTATTACTCACTGTACATTGTATATTATGACAATCTTAACATCATTTAGTTCATTTAGTATTGATATCTGGTTTTATTTTTTGAAGTTAATTCTTTTTTGAAAATATTGTCATCCATCTGATCCCTATCTGTCTATGGTTAAGTATAGAGGGGTTCTACACGTGCACGAAGCAATTTATAAATTTGATCAGTCAAGAGGTTTAGGTACGTAGCTAAACTGAGATGTTATACAATGGGAAATAACAACCAAAACTGTAATGCCATTTGGCATTATAATTACAGCTCTGCCTGAGTTACCATATGGTCTTAAAGCAATACTAATTCCATTTAGGGAAAGGTAATAGACGACCTATATATAGAAGTCTCTCATATTTCTTCATAGGAATAAGTACTGCTGTAAGACGAGAGGATGTACTGCTTTCTGGGAGAAATATTCCCCTTCGTAGCTCGAGAGACCAAAAAAGCAAAACAGTATGATAAGGAAGTGTTGCTTCAGAAAGCGATCGTACACAAACCGGAGCTACATGTAATATCTCTTTTCTATGTCATAGTGGGCGTCTCAGCTTGTGGTTCGGCTGATGGTAAGCGAACTCCATCGCCCATGAACATTCGCAGAAGTAAGCTCTGCGGATGCATTACTTGCTTTTAAGAGGTAAGGGAAAAAGAAAGGATTGACGGCTGGACAGAAGGAATGGACTGGAATGGGTGAGGAAAATTTGTCTTTTGTGCAGGCTCGCTTCACATTTTACCCGTACAAGATGTTACAAGATTTTACCCATTCATAAATTCTGAATTTTATTTTAATTGTTCAGATTTACGTACATAAATTTTCCTTTTAGTATATTTTTTTGAGATTGTCTCGTTCCAAAGGTCCTCTCGACAAACTGTAGAATACTCGATGTCGCGTGGTTAAATTCATCAGTGGTTACTTCACTTTGACCTCCTTATCAAAGGCGGTTGTGCAAGGCAGTATTCACACCCTCTCTTTTAATTAGGTTCAGTATTATAAATTGTTAGTAAATCCTGCATTACTACCTGTAAATATTATCTTTGACAATATTTACCAGTCCATGAAACCGCCCAAGGCCCACTCTATTATAATTAATTACTCCTATTTTTCTTCTTAGTATTTAGTAAATAAAATACAAAAGATCTTTGTTTAAAAGCCAGCTTATAATAAAGGTAGCTGACAGAAAAAGCTATGTAAGGTTTTTAACTGACATACTATATACCATATTATTTTATACCCTTGCTTATAAATTAGATGCATCTATATGATATACTAAAAAATTGAAAAAAGTGTATAAAAGTGCCAATATAATCATGCAAACAATTAACTAATGTGACAGAACAAGAACTACTAAGTTTATGTCTATGCATGTATTAGAGTGTCCATGCAACATGTCATATTTAGAAATGAGGGTAAGCAGTATTCAACCCTAGCTTCACCCGTGGTACATAGTGGTACTCAGAGACCATATTATACACATCTAACGGATAATCTTTTTTAGATTTGAGGAAAAAAAGACCATTATTTACTGAGATATAGAACTTTCACACTCCTAAGGTCTATATTAATACTATGCAAGAGATATTCTTAAAAGAAATCCTATTATAAAGAAGAAAATTAAAATTCCATCAGGAGCAATTTTTTTTTAACTAAATTTAGTTAATTATTTTTTACTTTACTTAAGTTTTTTTTTAAAGATCATGAATGGTTACATCTTAATCAATACTTAATATACTACATAGTAGTTTTACTTTACCAAACCAAATTAAGAGAATTTGAAGTGAAAGAATTTTAATCTATGATAAATACAGAGCTGACCTAAGTATTTGTCTTATAAATATTATAGATATAATATAATTTAATAGTAGACGATAAATAGCACATGGAACGCCCAACATCCTACAAAGCACAAGGCATGCATACAACAATATCATGCCTGTTTCAACCATCCAACAACCGATCGGACACCATCGGTCACCTCCCCAGGAACATCCACACTGGTAGACTCTATGAGCGAACTCCACCTTGACCGGAGCGCTGCTTGCGCCGCGAACGACGCCATTGTATGTATATATCGCACTAAAACCATTGTGGTATAAATGAACACATGAACACTTATTTTTTGTCCTTATGTGGAGTTTATATGCTTATATTGTAACTCTTTCATTGTATATGTTAATAATTATTGATGTTTTGATGCTCTTGATGTCTTGTGGGTTTTTATTTTATAATTTTAAATTTTTGAAACGGTAATAGTACCATAATATATATATTGTAATTGTAACATGCTGATAAACTTTTTGGTATAAAAATTTTTTTATAATATTCTGAATGGACAATCTGAATAATTTGATTCATTACACATGCACTTTTTAACACTGGTTTTGTATGATTTTCAATGTAATAATTTTTATATTTCACAGAATTATTATTAAGACACTTTATTATTAAATTATTTATTTTTATTACAAGTGTAAGTGAGACAGAAGCTTTTATTTATAAACATACAAAAATTTATCTCATCGAACTGATGCATATTTGAAAAATGAATTATTTATGAACAACTATTTACATGTGATACTCATACTTATGTGCACCTTAACTACAATTCAATAATTATAAAATATTGTGATTCTATAAATAACTAACAAATACTTTATGGACTTTGTCTTATGAGATTATTATTTTTGGCTGGGTTCTAATTGAATGTTTTTGTTTGTTTGAGTGAATTATTTTTATATTTACTAGAAGAATTTTAAATCTATTGTTTTACAAATAAATATAAATGTTAAATTATCTTATTTATAAGTTTACTTTCTAAAATTTTTAACTCTTTTTACATGTCACACTCGTCTTCTGTTATTTTAATATTATTAGTATATGGTATTTTTTATAGACTATTTTAGTTTATTTCATAAATAGTATTTTCACAATTATTATCGCGTAAACTGAGTCAAAGACACATTTTCATATTACAAAGAGACCAGCTCAGGTAGTCATTTAACATAGACACATTTTTGTTTGTTATTATTAGATTTCACACAAGGTTAAATAATTTGCTCCACTGAAACACTTTCTAACGGACACTTCACATTAGATATTCATCTGTCTGCACAAATTCATTCTTAGAATGTTAATGAAATAGTCAGGGTCGGAGCGACGTATTTTGGCACCTAAATACTTTCGACAAATTGTATGCATATAATAATATATATAGCTTATAAACACCTGATATAAGATACATTGACAGATAATAAATAATATCGCTCACATGTTCAAATTTCTTTAAAACATCGTGTTCCTTTCGTCGCACTTTAAAATCTAATATAACTAAATTAATTTATCGCTTACCTAACAGGTTGGTGAAAAATTAGTAGAGGCGGAGCTGCACAATTTTACCGTTTTTAATTTTTCAGTCACTAAAACTGCATAGGCAATTTCATAAACTTCGATTTCTCGATTTATTTTAATTTCCAATGCGATAGCACACCCACAAACGGAATAGATTTTGGTGAAACTGTCATTGTCAATTTTACAAACAGTACCTATGAAACTAATGTCAAGTTCGATCGGATGTCAAAAGATGTTTCAATTCACGCTTATTACGAATAACCTAACAACGAAAATAATTAATTGACGTTGCTCTAACGAAAAATACGAAACATTCAGAGTCATCTTAACAAGGTTACCAGAACATAATCATAGTACAATTAGTAGATTAGTTGAAATGGATTTTAACGAGATTCTACAAATATGTATGAAATGTGTTTAGTGTATACTATTTTATTCAGGATTTAAATACAAAATTAAAATACTCTGTGAGCGAATATTATAGGATGAGAATTGTATTTTTATTTTCAATACATAACAAAATGTACCAATTTACACATTTTCAGACCAAACATTTATGCTTGTAATAATAATCACTGTCAATGTCGAACCAGTCAACTAATTTCTTATTGTACCACAAAAAGCTTCCTTTTAAGTTTGGCGATGCGTCTAAAATTAAATATAAAATAGTTTCCGCTGCCTCATCTGGTTCAAGTTCACCGCCGCCTTGCGCCATATCCGTCTTAACGTGACCCGGATGAACTGCGTTTATCGAAATGTTTTTATATTTCCTCTGTTGTACCATAGTCAGAGCAGTGAGGGCTATTTTCGAAACACGGTGTTCAGCATGTTTTCCCTCATCCGCAAAATCGTCTTTATTAAACGTTCCGTTTTTAATACTCTCCAAATACTCATCAACAAAATTGTTTATTTGCTCTGTAGTCAAATCTTGTCGCTGCAGTATGTTTAACCACTTTTTGTTTTTCAAATTTGACAAGTGCCCGCAAGCACTTGAGACGTTTACGACTCTAGCGCCATCTCTTAGCAGAGGAAATAAGAATTGTTCAATTGTCAATAGGCTGCGATAATTTATGTCAATGTTACGTTTGGCAGCTTCATAATCTGGGTAAACCTGTTCCCATTCAAGGATTGCTGCATTGTTAACCAGAACATCGATTGCACCGTGTTTTGTTTTGATAAATTCCGAAAACGATTTAACACTTTCTCTGCTACTTACATCAAGTTGATGGAACGACGGTGTCAATCCTAAATCGTTTAATTTTTTCACCGCTTGTAATCCCCTTGTTTCGTCCCTTGAGGTTAAATAGACCGTTCCGTTAAACCTTTTGCATAATCCTTTAACGACGGCGAAACCTAACCCTTTATTTGCACCAGTGACAACGGCAATCTTTCCCGCCATATTTACTGACATTTGATGTACGTTCGGTTGCAATGCCGATTGAATGCACTGTGGCAAGAACAATGTGTTTTGTGTTTATTTACTGTTCCGATTACATCACGGACTTGTCATATGTATTGACATTTTTATTATTTGCTATCTGTACAGCAAATGATAAAAATACAATATTATGCAAAGCTATTGTAAACGTTTCATTGACCTGCATTTATATTAATGATAACAATAATTGAATTAATATATTATTTGTTGATGCCCACGTCGGTGCGAAAAAAAAAGTTACATGTATGTGTTTGTCACGTTGGTTGTTAAAAGAAATATCTACACTAATATTATAAAGAGGAAAATTTGTTTGTTTGTTTAGTTGTAATGAATAGGCTCAAAAACTACTGGACCGATTTTAAAAATTCTTTCACCATTCGAAAGCTACGTTATCCACGAGTAATATAGACTATATTTTATTTTGGAAAAAAATAGGGTTCCGTAACATATCTTTATTGAAACATCCAAACCAGTATACCTATAAAGCTGAAAAGTTAGTTAGTTCGTTTCATATTATTTAAACTCAAATATATAACTCTAATCGCAATAATTCAAATATTCATCTGGACAGCTATATATTATAAAGCTGAAGAGTTTGTTCGTTTGTTTGTTTGATCGTGCTAATCTCAGGAACTACTGGTCCGTTTTGAATTCTTTCAGTTTTAGATTCCCTACAATAAAAGTATTGAGGGAGAATTTAGGCTTTATATATACCACGGGCGAAGCCGGGGCGGACAGCTAGTATTTTATATTTGTAATTATTATGAGTAAAGATTATAAAAGTTTGAGATTTCGTTAATTAAACACTCAACCACGGAATATATATAATAACTAGCGGTCCGCCCCGGCTTCGCCCGTGGTACGTCTACAGCCAGATCCTGCTAAGATTATAAACGTGAAAGTTTTTAGGTATGGATGAATATATGGATGTTTGTAAGATGCTCTTTCACGCGAAAGCAGTTTATCGACGCCCACTTCGCAACGGGCCGTGCAGCGGAAAACGTAATATTTTAATTCATCACCTCAACTTCAAAACGAAACGTCCAATTTTAATCATTCAAAGACCAAATATTATCAACATAAACTGTACTTATTGATGAAATAATTTATTTTGATAAAGATTAATAGCATGAGTAAAATAATCGCGTTGAAATGTAGTCCAAAAAAAATTCAAGATTTTTAAATAAAAATTTGGTTGTTGTGCCTCACTCGACATAGATAGGTATAGTGTGTCGCGGACTTTTTTGTAGATATTTATAAGATCTACAATTAATTATAACATTTTATGGTTCTATCTTTTGTAGTTTAGGCAGCGTACGCAAAATAAGTAACTTCATTGGTTGATTTTTTTCAGTTAACCGAAAATATTTTACGCAACCCTATTTTTTCCAAAATAAAATATAGCCTATGTTACTCGTGGATAATGTAGCTTTCGAATGGTGAAAGAATTTTTAAAATCGGTCCAGTAGTTTTTGAGCCTATTCATTACAACCAAACAAACAAAGTTTTCCTCTTTATAATATTAGTATAGATAAGTACAAGACTCAACGGCATCATGCGCTTGGATGGAAATTTTACTGGAAGACAGTACGACGTCTGTCGGGTCAGCGTGTATATCACAAAATCTGAAACTCGAAAAAAGCTCTAACGAAGTTCATGAAAATATAGTATGGTGTGTGTTTCGGTGTCGATAAATGACTTTCATAAAAAAAAAACATGCAATGTTCTTCCAGGTACCTACTTATATTCAATTGAAACGGACATACCTTAGAGTGTCCAATGTGATGTGCAGCATCGTACATATGTCTGTAAATATAATTATAATCCTACTTCCTACTAATCCTACTCTCCTATCCTTCTACCTATCCTTCCTATCCTTCCTACTAATATTATAAATGCCAAAGTTTGTAAGGATGTGTGTGTGTTTGTTGCTCTTTCAAAAACTAATTCGATTGCAAATTTAATTTGGTACGTAGACAGTTGCACAACTGGAATAATATATAGGCAACTTTTTATTCCGATATTCCTACGGGATACGGACTTACGCGGGTGAAACAACGGGGCGTAGCTAGTCCTACTAAGACTATAAATGCGAAATTTATCATTGTAATCCTATATAATATAAATATAATACACATCATTATGTGTGTGTGTTTATTGCTCTTTCACGCAAACACTGCTGAACCGGTTGCAATGAAATTTGGTACGTAGATAGCTCGACAACTAGAATAACATATAGGCAACTTTTTATCCCAATATTCCTACGGGATACAGACTTACGCGGGTGAAACCGTGGGGCGCAGCTAGTATAGTACAGTTACAGTTCAAAGTACAAAAATGAGGCGAATATTCCCACGTACGATACACCGCTTTGTATTTTTTCATGTTTTCCTTAGCAGAGTTCAATGTTTTATTTATATCATTGTTATAATGTTTATAAACTATTCTCTTCCTAGTTTCTTGACATTGGATTCACGTCGAAAACACTTATGTCGAAATTTCTTAAAAAACGAGCAGGATTTGTAAATTAAATACTAAACCTTACCTTCGAGTTAAGTACATTTAGGCACAGTTTATTAATCATCATCATCATCATCATCCTATATAACACAGTAACGCTGGGCTCCTATTACAGTTAAAGGCATAATCCACCACACTTGCCAGAGTATTTAAAAGGCATATGATAATTAAGGTACCTGAAAGTTTGTAAGGATGTATGTATATTTGTTACTCTTTCAGGCAAAAACTACTGAACCGATTGCAATGAAATTTGGAAGACTGGAACAACTGGAATAACACATAGGCAACTTTTTATTTCGATATTCCTACGGGAGATAGACTTACGCGGGTGAAACCGCGGGTGCAGCTAGTACATACAAGGTAAACGTTGTTTACTGCAACTTGCAATTGCACATTTCAAATTAAGAAGTTTCGTATCTTGTTGATTATTGTGATACGCAAAACATTACATTTTTTAAGAGGTCAATTACCTCTTTATTTTTATTTGGCGAATGATTTTAAATACGGATTAGACTTATTAGATATGTAATCTATTGCTATATGTGTGATATTCGCAGTGCTTTTTTTTCTATACTGTACCACAGATAACATAATACTAGTAACTTTACTAAGTAGGTAATATTATGAAGAGGGATAATGTGATTTTTTATTCGTTTAAAGACTTTTTATATTATAGTGGAAAACGAGCTGGCTCGCCTGATGGTGAGTGATCACCACCGACATTGAACATTTTTGTGCGGTAGCGTCTCTGTGGATGCCTTACCCGCTTTTTTTGGGGCTTAACCTTTTCTGAAGAAGTACAGGACTGATGATAGGAAAAGAGAAATGGACTGGGACTGCTGAGGAAAAGGGTTTGGGGCTTTGAATGTCTTGTTTATTGTAAAAATACAGAATTATTTACAATCTACTATTTCACTTCGATGTCATTAAGAAAACTATATATCTAGCGAACTGGGCAAAGCAAGCGGTCAGTTTTATTTATATCGTTAACGTTAAAAAATAAACATTATTGTTTTATTATTTTCTATTTAATTTGATAACGGTTTGTAATAAATTATCTTTATTATCATTAACCGCAGAACCACAAACAATTTTATGTATAACCTATTTTCTCATATGTTGAGCCACGTCCATTATCTTTGAGTGTTATATGCAAACTAAAAATTCTGGAATTGAATATTTCAATGAACACGCGGCTTCCCGCTGCCATAGATTAAATAGTCCTTCTTTTCCTTCATAAAAGGGGCCTAATACCCTTTATAACTATATATAACTTCGAATTGTCGGTAGTATATCATGTCAGTCTAATTAGTTTAAATATCTATTTAATAGTTAAAATCTACTTCAATAAATATAATTGAACATTTTATGTTTTATTAGCGTTTATAAGTAATAGTGGCATTTTAAAAGCAGTGGTGGCTCAGTGGTGAGAACCTCGGACTTCAAAATCGATAGGTAGGGGTTCGAGATGGGGCGAGCGTGCAGGAAATATCAATAATGTTACTCAACAAAGAAAAATAAGAAGTTAAGAGACATGAGAATCATTCGTCATTTGTTAAATAAAAAAAAAAATAAAACTACAGTCACGGACTTAAAATAAATATTACTATTTTTAAGATTCCTAAAAGTATACTAAATATATATAAGTATGTATTATGTATACACATAGATTATACAGCATAGATTATTTTGTATTCTTCTTTAGCGTGTAAAAGCGTCCACATTTATTGTTTATAGGTGTTTGAATAGACTGGTGATTGTTTTGAATTTCTGAATTATTGAATCTTACCGTTCTTGCCATATGTGTAGGCCTGCAGTGATATCAAACGTTTCACAATTTCTTTTATAACCTATGACATGAAAACTTGTTGTAGCTACTTTCCTTTTTGTTAATAAAAATGCGTCAAAATTAATACAATAATCAATAACGGCAACATTTTTATTTGTTTTTTTTTTAGAATATAAATCCAAATTGTTGCCAGCAGTAAACAATCATTATGACGATTTATTTACCATTTAAACACGCAAATTGGATTACATCCCACGTGCTGTGAATATGATTATTATAATGTAATGATTAAATTGAAAGTTTTATCACGTACTTACCTACAGGACGGAAATACAGATGGAGCAATTTTTCCTTATGAATAATGAAGCGAGAAAATTTAATGGATTTTTTAGATGTTTTCGGAAATAAAGTAAATTGATGTTATTATTACTTCATATACACACATCAATATCACGAGTTTCGGGAGAGATCTTGCTGAAAGACAAATAATTCAAACATAATATTCACATTTCATATACTCACATTTACGATTTGTATATTATAAAGATTCTATATTAATATTTGGTACGTAGGCACTTAATTAGTGTTTTAACGAAGCGAAACTAACTAATGTAGATTTGTTGTGTTTTCTGTTATGACAATTACTTATTATATTATTACTTTTTTGTGTTTTTTTAATATATGAGATATATAATTACAACTTGCACAAAAAAATATACATTTGAAAAAAAAATATTCCACAAAGACGTAGGGCCGCTGCAAACTCGTTGATAGCATTTAGGGGGTAGAGGACAAGGAAAAGGTTGACGACCGGA
This sequence comes from Zerene cesonia, assembly GCF_012273895.1. Lineage (NCBI taxonomy): Eukaryota > Metazoa > Arthropoda > Insecta > Lepidoptera > Pieridae > Zerene > Zerene cesonia. The sequence continues at coordinate 5,400,398 of NC_052127.1, forward strand.
ATACAAGAACGGAAAAGGTGAAGAACGCCCCCACCTCCCCCACTCACCGAACGAAACACAGTAGCATGGTATTATTTCACTCCGATCTACTGTGGTACCTTCTTCAGGGCGAGCTGGCTCAATTCGTGCTGAAACGTGCTCGACTCCCATCCTCTGTAGTTACAAAAATCATATAATATAATTTCATAATTAATTGCAATAAATTATTGTCCCCTTTAAAAGACTACAAATTAAATATCTGTTTGTTTTATTATGCATTCTCTAGACATACAGCTGAAGTAACCACTGTTATATAATATTTATTTATATTTCCCATAGATATGCAATCCAGTATCCAAACAAATGCGTAATTCATACCACGTGCCCATCAAGGATTATGGGAAATAATACGCAGGGCGGCGTTATGCAATAAGGGACCAGAATTATTAACACAAAACATTTTCTCAATAGAAACTGCTTTCCGAAACGATGGTTAATTCATTCTGTGTATTAGATTTATTCAAAAAGGCGATCTCTCGAATTCAAGAAGTCGAGTTTAATAAATAAATGTTAGAGTTTCTTATAGTAATTACAATAATTGGCGATATTTCAAAGTATATAGTAATAATAGTATACATATGCCGTTATAGACTTGGTAGAATTCATAGCTGTAATAAAGGCTAATATATTGTATTGCTGTTGTTATAATACTTATAAATATTGCATAGTATGCATTGTTTGATATAATATGTTCAATTGTTTTAACTGAAATAGAGCATTTTAAAAGGAATATTATACAACAATTATTTTATTAAAGTGTGTAAACGACTTCATAAATATATGATTGTAAATGCAAAGGAAACTGTCTTATGCTGGAAAAGAAATATCGCGTCATTTGTTGTGGAAATAAAACTTGAAGGGTGTGTAATAAGCGTAGAGGTTTGTATGAGGACAGGTTATTTCTTAAGGAAAGTTTATGTCTTACTGTTATTATATTTATGTGGTAAATATTGATTGATACATAAATATAGCACATTCATGTTTCTCACAGCAAGGCCATAATGGATTTGGGGTTTAATAATCGTGATTAAAATCTATTAATTTGATAACTCGTTAGCTTCAATGATAACGCTGGTTTATCTATATTCCCCTTTGGCAAAGATGTAAAGGAAGATGGGTCAAATGGTATAATTTAATAAATTATTAAATTGCGTTGCAATTAAACGTAATTAGCAGAAGTTGCTATTCCACCGAATTTGGTTTTATGTTCTTATATGGTTTCGTGTGTCCTTTCGTATATATGTACTTAGGTTACACCTTATATAATCGGATCGGTCATGATAGAAATAAAACTATTTGATATTGCCGTAGAAAAATGAGAAATTTCTTTTCTGTTTCTCTTATAGTAGTTGTAGGGAAGCAGGACTAAACTTGAAGAGATTATCTCAAGGATTTTTATGCCTTTATCTGCTCTCTAATGTTTAGAGATGCACCCGTCTCTTGCTAATAATTAAGGCTGTAATTAATAAATTTTTTTAAACCTTATGAAAAACACGTTTACCTTGTACAAGACATTGTAATAGTCAGTTTTTTTATACATTATATTTCTTGTTTGTATTTTAAATTATTAAAAACACTCATTAGCATAATTTAGCGAAGGACATCGAATCTAATGCTCGCAATTCCGCTTCCGAGTTTACCGCCAATCGCTAAGTTATATAATGACTAACTTGCCAATACGAATCATTATAAATCGGTCGTATTGTGACATTGGCCTTAAATGGAATTGATCAAAGTATTTTATCGAACCTTGCATGTGATGAAATAACTCGTAATGGATCTGGTTTTAGAGGCGAGGAGATTTTTTATTCGAAGGTTATGATACATCAGCTTCATCGATAGCCGTTTGATTGTTGAATAATTGTGTTGTTACATGATTGGACTTTACCTGTCTTGAGTCGCATGTATATAATTATGTGGACATGAGGCACTGAAACCAATTATAAGGGACATTTGATTTGATGGTCTTGTTATTATACACAAAGTATAATTGTCTATTAAATCTACACTTATATTCACCTATATAATAATTATATAAACCACACCTATATATTACACTACAATGTAAGTTATACCTGAATATCTGAGTACCTCAGGCGGAGCCAAAACTTATAAGAATACTAGCTTTTGCCTGCGGCTTCGCACGTGTTAATTCGGAGTAGTTAGTATTAATAAGTATAAAGATTTAAGCATTCATAGGCACATCCCTATGTGCCTATGAATGCTTAAACAGAGAAAGCGACTTTGTTTTATACTATGTAGTGATGACATTCAAACTTATTCGTTAAATATATTTAAGAGCATTTTAAAAAAAATAGTCGGTATATAACTCTAAAGATATTATAAATATAAATGTGTTTTTAATAGATATTATTATGCAATTATAATGTTTTCAATTAAATGCAAAATTACACAATAATTTGCGCAAAAATTAAAATTATAAATACTAAATATTAACACTGAATTATTATTATTTATTTTGTTTGCTGCACTTTAGCATAACACCCACCTGCGCAGACGCATGCTGCTCGTATCCTTGTCCTTAAACTTGCTACTTCATTTCGTTACTTCACTCGCATCTAACGTTAAACATTTTTAATAAAATTGATTAAAATATATATAAGAATCTGTTGTGTTGTGCTTTGTGGTGCGGTGTGTGATTTTGTGTTTTAAGAACAGGTACGTTAAGTTCACTTTACATTATAATTTATGAGTGCAATTGCATTTTAAACTAGTGAGATTATTAATTAACTGGCCTTTGTATATACTTTATTATAATTATAGTTTAATAAAAATAAGAGAATAAAAATAAGAGAATTTAGTAACTCTTTTCCATTCAGAAACGCTTAAAAATTTTGGTCGCTTAAACAAATCGTTTGTTTCCTTTAAACAAAGAAAATGTTCTCTTAAATATAACAAAAGCAACGTCAGGGCTTTTTCTCGAATATCACAAATTTACAGTTAGAAAATTCAAAAGAAATGTGTAGGCACAATGAAGTAATTTATTTTTTATTCAAGTTATAAATTGGTATTTTTGTTTTCATTTTAATTGATTATAAAGTAAATGTAGTCTAATGACGCATTTAACTTTGCTGAGTAGAAAATGATTGAGAAATGTATAACAATTTTTATTTATTTAATAAACAAACTAATTACCATTCTATTATTAGAATTTTAAATGACATTTGACAAATTGACACTAATTGTAGGTCGTTGACGTTCGTATTCTTGGTGGAAAAATAAGGATCGAATACTAGGAGGTACCCAAATAGCAACATTTTTATTCCAATTAAAAAAAATACCCTCGGAAGGTTTTCTATTATTTATTGGAATTATTCTGTTGATAGGGAATCCGAAAGCGATTAAAACGAGGGATTTGTTCTTCGATGTAAGTAAAATATTGTATATGCAATAAATAAAACAACAAATAAAAACAAACGCTTAACAAACGCTGGCCACGAATTGAGAAGCGTTTAAAAATGACAGAATTTTTGGCGCCAAATATCATTAAAAGCATGAAATTTTCTGCTTCAATTGTTTTTAAACAATGTTTATGTTCTTTTTTATCTTGAATGAAGTTATTGTCTAACAATATACTTTGCATGACTAGTTTATCCAATTAATTATTGCTTTAATTTTGGGGTTAAGATCAATATAGTCGTTAAATCATTAATGAATTAACTGTTACAAATGTGTGTGAACTTATTTTAACCTTGGCCCATAAAGAAGTAATTATTAAAAAGAAACTGAAGTGCCTTCACATTGTCAAAACTAGACCAAATTTAAAATAGAAACAAAGGGACAAGCTTTCAAATAAAAAAAGAATCGTCAAAATCAGTTCACGCAGTATAAAGGCCTGAGGTGATAAAGCCAAAAAATTCAGTATTTTTTTGAATTCTGTTATAAATTAGTAGGTAACCATAATGTATGCGCAGAACTTCCTAACGACTGAAACAGTTGGGTAAATTCTTTTTTTTGCGTTTGTTATTTCACAGAAAAAGTGTTGTACATATCAAATTAAAAATCAAATAATGAAGTATGCAAGTATTCATTTAGCTACATCTATTTATATTATTCAGGTAGATTTCTACCTAGGTAATATCTAAGTTAAAATATGATCATACCATGCATACTTCCATCAAAATATTCCACATATCGTCAAATATCTGCGAACCAAGGCTTATTGTGTAAGTTTCTAGTTTAAATTAATCTCAATACTAAACTTACAAATACCACAGATAACATAATATCTAGCACAAATTCCGTAACAGTTCTGAGGATCCTAACGGATGGTCGTACAGGGATATGAGCATTTGAAGTGGAATACTCTGTATATACTGACAATCCCAGTACCTTACTAATATTTCTATAGAGGGAAAAATATAATATCGCCATATAAAATCAGTATTGAGAATAAGAAACCTAACAGTTAGAAATAATAAGGTTGTCCGTGTGGTTTACGTAAATTTGACCTAATTCTGACAATATGACAACGCTTTAGTTTTGTGTTTAAAACAGTCATTTTATTTTAACTAGCTATCCTAACTATCTCCAAACACAACTAAGAAAAAGAAACGAACACACTTTCGAATGTGTATCTTTATTAAGAATTGCAGGTATATAAGATTAGACTAAAAATGGAGAAACAAATAATGCATGGAAGACATCGCTTTTCAGCGATAAGGCCGCCAAATGTACCGATCTTCTTTGCTTTTTTTTTGTTTATGTATGTCCACTTCTTTATATATGTGAGTGCATTAATGTATTTATTTATTTATTTAATGTATTGAAAATAAATATTCATAATTTAAAAAGATGCATTAACAATTCAATGTTAAATAGTCCTTTGGTGTTTCACAAGGTGACTCTTTAGGTCCTTTGCTTATTTACGATATAAAAACAAGGTTTAAAAATTTGTGCCTAAGCAAAAATCTGAAACAAGCAACTTGTTGTTCTCATTTATTCTAATAAATAGTTAAAACGTTACTGAAATTATATTGTCGTGACGTAATATTCAGAGAACAATTGTATTTGGTCGTTATTTACGTTATTTGCTCTTGAATAACGTGTGACCATTATATTAATATGTTAAAATATGATTAGAACGTTTTTGCAGTTGCAAGGTTGGGTCTAAATAAGTCGTAACTGGGTGTTTGATTCGAAATGCATCAATTCGTTTATTTATACTCTGTGAATAAATTATTATACGTCATATTGTAAGCGACACTGTTTGTGTGTTTGTGGAATGTGCAGAAAACATCTTTTGAATTTTAAACTGATAACTTCCATAAAATGACATATTTTTTCGATGGTCATTTCATCAGATTCTTCACTTTATGTTATCTGGATCTACGTATTTCTATTTCATATTTGGATTAATAAATAAACTTTTACATTAGCATTTCAAAGGGTTAAAGGTTTGAGAATTTGTGAATTTTTGACGTTATAGGAGTAATCTCTAGATCTACTTAATCGATCTTAAAGCATCTTTTATTAATATTGTTACTTTTTATTTTGTTTATATCCCAATAATCAATCAATCAAATCAAGCAAGCAGTGGTGGCTCAGTGGTGAGGACCTCGGACTTCAAAATCGATAAGTCGGGTTCGAGACCGGCCGAGCGCACAGGAAATAAATTGATTTTTCAATTTATCTGCGCATGTAGATAACATCACCACTGCTTAAACGGTCAAGGAAAACATCGTGAGGAAACCGGCATGTCTAAGAATTAATAGTTCGACGACATGTGACATCTGCCAACCCGCACTTGGCCAGCGTGGTGGATTATGGCCTGAACCCTCATAGGAGGCCTGTGTCCCAGCAGTGGGAACATATATGGGCTGATGATGATGAATCAATCAATCCTTATAGAGACGCGAGATGAACTTTATAATGTAACGATAGTATGTTCTATTGGAAGAATGGGTTGGCATGTTAATTTATTATGATTTAAGTCCAAAACTTGAACCATTAAGGGTCCAGATCTGGTGTTTGTTTTTTTTCCCATATTTAAATATAGTGACATTCCGTGTATAGTGTGATGGTAAAGTCTGTTTCACTGATCGATTTTCTTTATGGAAAAGTAGGTGATCAGCCTTCTGTGTCCAGCCAGACCAAGACATTGTTTTTGTGTCTCCATCGGGATTCGAACCCATGACCCCTCGACCCTTCCACGCTCATGCGTTAACCACTATACCAAGGAGGCGGTCTCCCATATTTAGATTTTTCTTTTTTCATCCCAATAATGTTTGTAAACATTACGAGACAAGAGGTTAGAATAAAAAATTAGATACTTTTTGTTATGTATTAATGTTTTTTAAGAAATAATTATTTCTTAAATTTAATGTGAAATGCACAATTTATTAAATGAAGACTGTAATTATTTTTAAAAGCGATACATTGTTTTTATTTGAGTAAAATAAAACAGAGCAAGGCTTTCATATAAGAAAAGAATCATCAAAATCAGTTCATCCAGTCAAAAGTTCTTGGTAACAAACAAAAAAAAAAAATCGATCTACAAGACTGCTTTTTTTGTAATTTTGGTAAGGTTGTCAATACAACCTCCTTTTTTGATGTCAGTTTAAAAAATATTAGTTCAAATACTTAAGAAACTAGGTTTAACAGATACTTAGGTTATGTATGCATTAATGTCAAGTAGAACAGCTGTTTGTAAAGTGCAATTAGGCGTTGAAGGTGACATTTCGAGATCCAACAATGTGCGTTAGAAATAATGTTACCATGTTTTTAGGGATCAGATAGGGATATAGTCAGGATAATTAGGATAAAATGAATAAGGGCTTTTATTAATTGAGTTGTTTATTTTTTTATTTACAGTGAGAAAACATAGCTGGACTTAAACTAATATTTATGTCAATAAATATTTTACTTAATATTATAAATGCGAATATGTGTATGTTTGTTACTCTTTCACGCAAAAACTACTGAACCGATTGTAATGAAATTTGGTACGTAGTCAGCTGGACAACTTCAATAACATATAGGCAGCCTTTTTATCTCGATATTCCAGCGGGATACGGATTTAAGCGGGTAAAACCGCGGGGCGCAGCTAGTATATATATATATAACATAGTTGGGCTTAAAATAAGCGTGTTATCTCAGAATCTTGACTTTCATTTACAATCGAAACCAAAAAGAACAAAGGTTAGATTGTGTATTACACTAATTTCTAGAACGGGGCCAATGGCTACAATTTCCTATAAAACTAAAGATAATACAATGCTATACCAGTATGTCAAGCACCAATAGAACCACGCCAATAGCTTGGAAATCCCCGGAGTTAGCGAGTAACAAAAAAAACATTCTTTACCTAAAACCGAACGCCTTCAAATGGTAAGAAATGGAGCAAATTTAAATGCACCAGATTTCAAATAAAAAAAGAATCATGAAAAATCGGCTCAATCAGCAAAAAATTTGAGATAACAAACACAAATAAATAAAGTCTATTTGATAACCTCCTGCTTTTGGAGTCGGTTCAATAACAACAAAACGAACATTTTCTGTAAAATATACGAATTGGCGGGAAACACAGACGCTGTCAAATAGTCAATGTCATTGCTCATTAGAATTTTGAAAACTATATAATAACAGAATAAATTCGACCGTGGCGCGGCAATTGCGAACTTCCGTGTGTTTGTCAGCCCATAGCATATTTTTATACATTATTTAGAATATTACGTACTATGTATTTAATATTTTTGTGACGTTTGATAGCTCTTATTGTTATATAATAACCAAATGGCAGCCATTTTTGGTAGTTATTTTTGTAAATTTTTTCTAATCTTATACTCATTTTGTCATAGTCAATGAACATTCCTGACAATTTATCAAAATTTTGAGCAGCCATTAAATATCTAGATAGTTCTACAGTAGTAGAACTGCTTTAAAAAACTGGTTAAGTAGTTTTGGATATCATCCATACAATATATTACTTTAATAAACCAGTAATCAGACTATTTCTGTACGTTAAATATTTTACAAAAAGAGTAATTGCTATGCTAATTCAATGTTTTATAAACAACGCAAAACAAGGGTTATTTAAACTTAATCGTGTTTGTTTGTTTGTACGTCTCAACCACGTATAAACCACAGGTTATATTTTGAAAATCTTTGTAGCGAAAGACTTATTTAATTAAACTTATAGGCTACATTTTATTTGAATAAAATGTAAATATAGTATTTGTAAATAATAAAATAAAGTTAGGATATGCATACATGAGGCCGGTTGATAAAAAATTAATTCGCTATTATGTTATTAAATAAAGTGTCATTGGATAGGTCTTTTAAATCAAAATGTAATAAAAAGAAATTTTATATTATATATCAAGAGTTTAAAATACTTCAATCAAGTAAAAAAACACTTATTTAATAATAATAAATTAAACTACCTTTGTCAGAATTAGATCAAACTTAAGTGGTACCACATAGCTGGTACCAGCTTAAAAAAAAAATCATAAAATCAATTCACCAATAAAAAAAGTTATGAGGTATTCAAAAGGAGAAAATATCGATAGAGAATGTAGTCGGAGTATCCTACTTCCTTCGAATATTATAAATACGAAAGTTTGTGAGGATGGATGTATATGTATGTCTATGTTCGTTACTCTTTCATGCAAAAGCTACTGAACCGATTGCAATGAGATTTGCTACGTAGATAGCTGGATAACTGACATAACACCATAGGAAATTTTATCCCGATATTCTTCCGGGATACAGACTTATGCGGGTGAAACCGGGCGCATCTAGTAGTTATATAGTCAGCGTATAGTTTCGGAGAACCGACATCGTCGTCTCGAAAAGGGTGGAAAAATATACAATATTTTACTTTAAAACGCGATGTTTATGAGACGTAGACGCGTGCAATATAATTTTATGAGAAGTGCAATTACCTATACACTATGTTTAACTAACTGAGAAAAATAAATAGATAATAAAACGCACCTTCATTCAATTGAATACTTAGCTTTAGTGTTTCGTGATTTATCAAGAGTCTATATAAATAATTGTGTTATGTAACATAAATGTCATTGCTTTTAACATAATAATAATTTATTATTATGTATAGGAATAATTTTTCGTATCTTTAATAGCTGACGTGTATCAGAACTTTAAATACTTAAGTACTTTGTAGGGTAAAATAACACAAGTACACAAAATTTACCCTTTCTGTACTAGCGAGACCCTATCACTAAGATTTCGCTGTCCGTCTGTCCGTCTATTTGCCTGTCCGTCCATCCGTATGTTATCAAACTGTATCTCATGAAACGTGATAGTTTAGACGGTTGAATTTTCGGAGATAATGCTGTTCTTCTGTTGCTGTTTGTTCTATCGCTTTAGCAACAAGAAATAATCAAAAATCAAGGTAGGTAAGACTGTTGCTAACAGTAACGGTCATAAATTGGATGTGTAACGAATGTTTAGAAAGAAAGAAAGAAGAAAGAAATAATGTATATGCTAAAGAAACATTATTTCTTTCTTCTTTCTACCACCACCACATTTACACATTATATAAACAATACAAACATACGTATGGTATTTAAACTAAATTTTATATATATACTAGCTGCACCCGGCAAACGCTGTTTTGCCTTACTCTTATCATTTAGGGGTATGAAAAATAGATGTTGGCCGATT
>NC_052127.1:5411087-5434218 GCF_012273895.1 Zerene cesonia
ATAATAAATGAAATAAATTGTTATAAAATAAGGCGAAAAAAGGAAACAAATTATAAAATCATAAGTTTATTTAAATTTGTAATTGTTTTGGGATATATTTAAGATCAAACTTATTTCCATTCGAAGATTCATGTGCACACACATCCAGGCATATATTTTAGCAATAAAAGTATGTAAATGTGGACCTAATATTTACGTAGAAGCGCCCTCGCTTCTTATCGCTGTTATTTATAAAGCAATGAAGAATAATTATTAACTTCTTTAAAGCCCCTATTTCTTCTTTTTGTTGTAAATCATTTATAAGCCACTATAACCTTCAAAACATCTTCAAAATTGCTTTCAAATTCCGCTGTTAAAAGAGGCTTAATTTTGTATTCATTATTGGCTTAGCTATTCTGTAAATACAGCATCTGACTTAAGGAATAACTTTTTGTTATAAGGGTCATGGAAGTTCTTGGGGAGGAAGGTACCACTTCTGTCCCCATCGGGTCAAAATCCATGAAGTTATCGAATAACAAAAAATAAATACAGTTGATTTAAGAATCACTTCTTTTATAGGAATATCGAAATAAAACGATAAGTATATTATACAATACTAGCTGCGCCCCGCGGTTTCACCCGCTTAGGAATCCCGTAGGAATATCGGGATAAAAAGTTGCCTACATGTTATTCCAGTTGTCCAGCTATCTACGTACCAAATTTCATTGCAATCGGTTCAGTAGCTTTGTGTGAAAGAGCAACAAACACACACACATTACGAACTTTGGCATTTATAATATTAGTAGGATTACCGCGATACATGGATGGTAGCTTTGTAAAAGAGAACACTAATATAATAAAGTAGACAGAGTTGTTAATAAATCAGCATTTGTGGATGTAATATGAGTAAATTAGCACGTGTATGCATTAAACTATTAACATTGTTCTTTATTATATAAAAAGATTATTATTAAACACGTGATTGAATACAAACGATACCTATGTCATTAGTTGCAATCTTTTATGAATGCTTTTCAGTACGATCTTATGCTTTTATGTTTTTGTTGACTTTTGTAACTTATATCAACATTTCAGTGTGGTTTTTTTGCAAGTAAATCGTATGTTGGTTAATTTATTATACTGATAACAATAAAATATGTATAAATATATAGTATACTAGCTTTGTGACTGCGTAGTCAAAGGAATTTCCATTGGGATGAGATGTTTTACAGGGGTAAAAAGTAGTCTGTTTCCCTCTAGCATCCTATCACCTATTACTTAACACAGAATTCTCCGTTCACATAACTCCGTTGCAACGCAAGAGAAAGACAAACATACCAGCAAACAAACACATTTTCGCATTTATAATATTCTAGCTGCGCCCCGCGGTTTCCCCCGCGTAAGAATGTATCCCTTAGGAATATCGGGGTATAAAGTTGCCTATGTTTTATTCCAGTTGTCCAGCTATCTATATACAAAATTAAATTGCAATCGGTTCCGTTGTTTTGCGTCGAAGAATAACAAACAAACACATACACATACATCCATCCTCACAGACTTTCGCATTGATAATATTAGTAGGAAATAAGGATGAGTCATTAGCCTACCTACCTAGCGACTGTTATAAGCATAGTTACAAGCAAAATACATGATATATCATTAAGTAATTGATTATTCTATAATCCTAAGCAACTGAGTATGTATCCTATTTATGGATCAATAAATGACGTAAAAGCTCATTTATAGGATTGTGCCACACTGAAGAAAAATAACATATTAATCATTTTAGAATTTAGTAATTTCCAGTGCGTGAATTTTGAAATAAATAGTAAGAGAAAACAAACAAATAATCCATATGACATTATGACCTATTGTTCACTCTTCTTTCTTATCAAGCGACTTCCAAAGAAAGATTCTCTATTCGGCTGTATATCAGAACATTCGACTTTTAAAACCGGTGTCACGTGTGGTTCCATTAAAAATTGGTATACTTCTAGCAATTTGAATAAGGTTCTGCTTAGTATTTTCATATGTTTGATTTTACGCGAGTATTATACATTTCAGGGGAGAACAGTTTCCCCGTGACTACGCTCGCTGTAGTGTTGGAAACGTCGGGTTAATAATAATAAATCGCGTTTAAATTCCGTTAAAAAGTCTTTAATTTCTAAAGGTTCTGCTTTTCGTTAAAAATATTTTTTCTAACTAAACACATTCAAATAATAAAATAATTATTCTATACAACCACAAATTGTTTCATGAAGTAACCCTAAGAATGACACATAAATTATGACGTCCAATAAGTCCGCAATTTTTATAACAACGCCATAATAAATGTCTTTTAAATTACATTGCATGCTTTAATCGATTCAGTTGTTACATTTTCAGTTAAAACTCGGCACTGTACGTGTAAGTGAGCGATACAAATAAGAATTAAATAACTATTTGGATAGTTTTAACGTTTTTGCGTATTTAAAGTGTTTGAAGACAGGTAAAGGCCATCACAAGTAAACTCATATTTCGTATTTAAAAACAGAGTTTATTCGTTTATTCCTTATTGGTGAACCCGTTTAAGATAATTTGACCAAACGAGAGGTTATTGCCCGGATCAATGTACGTCTTAAATCTTTTAAATATGCAGTGACTAATTAAGCTAACAATAAAATTTAGAAAAACGGTAAGGAGGCAATTATTCACAACACTTCTTTAACGAAATTATCTTAAGTATGTTGGAATGACTTGGTTTTATATCACAGATAATATAATACTGTTATTTATGTACTGTACTTGAACACATTGAAGATATTTAGAATTTTTGTGGGGCGTTTTAGTGTCGAACCTGAAGTATAAAATGCATTTTAAAAATTTTTGAAGTGAAACTTCTTTAGAATCAAACTGTGATTTCAAACCTGATGCAACGGAAAAACGACAGGTAAGAGACACAAATTCAAAAATATGTAGAATGAAGCCGGCAAAGAATGAGACAGAACTATTCATACTATTTTATGTTTAATATATATTAGTCTCATTCTTTTGTCGATTTACTGAAGTTTCACTTCTATCGCATGTGAATCGCACACACACCTTTTTTTTATTTGTCTGTCTGTCTCTCAAATGAGAATCACGCAAAAACTACTTAACGGATTTTGATGAAACATGGCAAGGTTTAGCATCTACTCCGAAGAAGGATCTTATTTATTTTTCATCGCGGAAATCGATACGTGTCTGAGAGGGAGGGGTGAAAGTCAATCTAAGTATTTATTGACAAACGTGAACGAAGTCACGGTTACAGTTAGTTTAGAAAAAAAGGGTTAGCCGTGTCATCTGTTGTATGACCTCCATTTTATATTATTAATTATATCATTAAATTATTGTTAATTATATATTTATTATTATCATAACTGTAAGAGACTCGATTTTGACTCACTTTAAACGGACATTTTAATCCAAACTTTGTACACGTTTAAAGCATCGATGACAATACAATATTATTACGAGTTTCTTTTATTATCCTGATTAGCATCGCTAGGATTAAATAACTTTCTTACATAGCCTCAGTATAAAAATAAGTGAATCGGTGCTATCCTCAAAGCGTGTTTTTTTTTTAACGTTGTTTATTTAGTGTGGGGGGCATCTTTTTTACAGGATTAAGAAATACTAAACGTAGCGCATACTTACATGTTTATTAAAATATAAAAAACATTAATTTTAGACAGAGCTTCCATAAATGCCAGTTATGGCGGTCAATTACAATGTTTAGAACGTAAATTTACCAAAATGTATTTTCTATTGACTACTAACATGTGATATATAATCGAAGGTCGTGTATATTTGCCAATCTGTATGGAATTTCATTGTAATTCGCAGTATATTTCTCAGATGTAATTTCATTCCATTCAGTACTTAACCATTTTTAACACACCTTTATCTATATATATTAAATTCTCGTGTGACAATGTTAGCTACTAAACTCCTCCGAAATTGTTGGACCGATGCTAATTAAACTGTTTTTAATACGCCTAAATGATAAGAGTAAGGCACAACAGCATTTGCCGTGTGAGCTAGTTAATTTTTTTATGTTTCTCTTTAAGTGACTCTTTTACAGTGTCATTGTCAATAATTTTACTAGTTTCTCTTATTTCTTTACGTATAGAGTATATGTGAAGTTATAAAAGATCCTTCCTACTAGTCCTATTCTACTATTAATATTATAAATGCGAAAGTTTGTAAGGATGTGTGTGTGTTTGTTGTTCTTTCACGCAAAAACTACTGAAGCGATTACAATAAAATTTGGTACGTAGACAGCTGGACAACTGGAATAACATATAGCCAACTTTTTATTCCGTTATTCTTACGAGATATGGACTTACGAGGGTGCAACCGCGCAGGTAGTATGACAATAAGTGAGTTTTTTTTAATGAAATTTCCTCTATTCACTCCATCAATCCTCCCCCCCCTTAACCTATATACAATATTATTAGCAATCCATTTGCGCGGGCATTTTTTTTCTGGGCAGTACTGGTCGCTCACCATTTGGTGACCTACCATTTCCTTTGCCATATATGGCATAAAGAAGACAAATATCTTACTAAACGAAGCTTGAGCACAGATGATATAAATGAATAAAAATGGTTATTCAAATATGTATGACTAGATTTTTGTCCCTGCTCCAAGATTCCTGTTTCATCCCACGGGATAAAATACCATATCAACCATGTCAGCTCAAACCCTATCTGTATACCAAATTTCATCACAAACCGTTCAGTAGTTTCAGCGTGATAGATGGACAAATATCCAAACAACAAACTTTCATATTTATAATACTAGTGTGACATATATATACTGTGATAATAATAATATTATTATGATATTCAGTCGCGCAGTAAAGTGAAATGCTCGGAAGTACAGAGCTGTGTTTAATTACCTATGTATATATTTTTATATCTTTTTCAGGAACGACCACGATGCGATTAATACTAACATTGTTATATTTCACAACTCTGACGAACTGTTTCGACCCAAAGCCTGATATAGGAAGACCCGTGGGACTAATACCTGACTGTAAGTGTTTATATTCTTACCTAGAAAAAGCCTTGAACGATTTCGTTACGGTTTTCAAGAGCTTTTTTAACCATGGTTGTCTTATAATAAAGATTAGTCGCTTGTCCCGGCGCCCCCCGGGCTGACCGGAGATAAAAATAAAACAAAATACAGTCTATGTCATACAGGGAAGATGCATCTTTCAAATTCCAAATTCTGAATTTTTGAAATCGTACCAATAGTTTTTGTGTGAAAACATTACAAACATATACACAAAAAACACGCTTTAACAAAAATCATATTTTGCAAATTGAAAACTGGAATAATTTTATCAAATTAGTGTATTGTCATCGGTCCTCAATAAATCTACAAAGTTTGAACGAAATCTGGCCGTTTAAAGTGGGTCAAAATCGCGCCCAAAGAAGTCAGTTACAAACAAACAAACATACAAACAAACAAACATACAAACAAACATACAAACATACAGGTGAAGCTAATAAAAAGCGTGTAAAATGAGTTTAGATAAAAAGTAATAACCCCTCTTGTAGAAATGTTTGTATATTATAAAAATCTGGAAAGCATGTTGGAACAAATTATTCCTAAAGTGACTGAAAACGCGGGTTAAAGTGATGATATCTTTTAAACTTACAAAATAAGGGACATCAGGCTATAATTTTATCTACCAGCACATTATAAGCGATATATTTTCAATTTAATATCACAAGCAATCAAACTTTATAGATACATGCAATGTGAGTTGTAACATTAGCAATTACAAGTCAGTTGCAAGGTCAGTAGGTCGCCTATTAAACTATATGGCACGCTAATATAGCGTTTATTAAGAGAAATACTCGTTAAATGTAGGTTACATAGTTCTTGCAATTAATCTGCTACTATATTTCCCTCTCAAGTATATGCTTGTATGCTTCTTATATACTCGTAAGCTTAGGAATATATTTGACTAGCTGCGCCCGTCCATATCCCGTAGGAATATCGGGATAAAAAGTTGCCTACATGTTATTTCAGTTGTCTAGCTGTCTACGTACCGAATTTCATTGCAATCGGTTCAATAGTTTTCGTGTGAAAGAGCAACAAACAAACACACATCCTTACATACTTTCGCATTTATAATATTAGTAGGATTACGTTTGGTTGAAGGTTTGTTGTTCAATCGTGCCAGAACATATTAACTGATTAGGATGAAATTTGACACAGCGATAGATTACAGTCCGAAAAGCATAACAGCTACATAATATTATCTTGTGATGTGAAATCCTATAAAACATTGTTTATTCAATGTTCCATCCAACTGCCATCAGTTTGTTAATAGTCTATTGTGACTGGCTGCGATTATTAACTGACTAAATCAATTAGGCTGTTGTGAAGAATCGCAGTACATTCTTTTTACGATTAGCAAACAAACAAAACTGTTTCCTTTTAACTGTGTCTATGTCCTTTTTTCTTATCTTACAAGTTTGTAGAGGGTGAATCGATTTTTGTGATTCCTTATGAATGAATGCTGGTCTCGTTTTAAATTGGTCTAGTTTTGACAATTTTAAGTTTTGGTTTTTTGCTTTCAATGATTATATTTTCTTATGATTATATTGTTATGGGGTACCAGGGTGGTATTCACAATTTATTAAAGGAAGAAGAGTTTGTAAATAAATTTCTTTTCGAGCTGGTTTATTAAGATAGACAGATGCTAGAATATTAATGAAAAGTTGGACACGCCAACTCGGTGCCAGAAACAAACTAAAAAGTTAAAAATGCATGGCCAATGTCACTAAGGATGACGTAGGGATGGTGACGATACTCCATCCTCGTCAATTTTGAAACTATGGTATAAAGGCCCATATCCTTTTCCTTCCCTTCCCAGTCCTTTCCTTTACCTCTCGCCAATCCTTTCTTAATCCCTTCCTAAAAAGTCGGCAATCTATTTGTAGAGGCTTAAGGTCTGTAACGGACCTTATGCCTCTACAAATGTTCATGGGCGATGGTAGCGCTTATCATCAGGCGACCCACCAGCTCCATTGCCGACTGTGACATACAAAAAAAATAAATAAAAATAATTTCATCTATGTATGCCTTAACACCACATTTTCACCCTCTTTAATTTGAGGACAAACGATGCCATGTTGTGTATAATAACTACTTTATATTATACAAGTTGTGTATACTACATAGGGAAGGGTAACTTAACTAAAAAAAAAAATGTAAAGAAAGATACAGACAGACAAAAAATTGTATACTAATTGTTGTGTCTGTGCACAAGAACAGACAACAAAAAACATGTAACAAAAATAAATTAAACTTAAAACTAAATTAAATAACATTTCAATAACACACACGAATTAATTCATAATTAATTTATTAGTAATTCACTGCCACACCTTAACGTTATTTTTCTGATAATTATAACACATTTATTTCACACGTATAAATTAGAATAATTAATATATTCTACCGTAAATGTTTAATTACACGTTTATAAATGAATAGCACTCGTACAAGGCTTCCGTGTAAATAAATAATTATGATATACATTGATAATTATCCATTTATGCTATTAAACCTTGTCTTCATGTTACCTTGTCTATAGACACAGTGAATTCTAGACATGTGCGGAATATAATACCCCACATATATCATATATATACTACTAGCTGCGCCCCGCGGTTTCACCCGCGTTAGTCCGTATCCCGTAGGAATATGGGGATAAAAAGTTGCCTATATGTTATTCCAGTTGTCCAGCTATCTATGTGCAAAATTTCATTGCAATCGGTTCAGTAGTTTTTGCGTGAAAGAGCAATAAACACACACACATCCTTACGAACTTTCGCATACATAATATTATGATATCCTACATATCATGATTCTAGATTCAAATCCATTCGAATTTAATGAAGTCGAACATATCAAACTAAATGTAACAAAATTATCTTATACCTTTAAACGAGCAATTCTTATATATATATATATATATATATATATATATATATATATATATATATATATATATATATATATATATATATATATATATATATATATATATATATATAATTGGAATCTCGGAATCGGCTCCAACGATTTTCATGAAATTTAGTATATAGGGGGTTTCGGGGGCGATAAATCGATCTAGCTAGGAATTTTTTTTAGAAAATGTCATATTCGTGT
Source organism: Zerene cesonia (assembly GCF_012273895.1). Lineage (NCBI taxonomy): Eukaryota > Metazoa > Arthropoda > Insecta > Lepidoptera > Pieridae > Zerene > Zerene cesonia. The sequence continues at coordinate 5,419,281 of NC_052127.1, forward strand.
TTTTTTCCTGACATCTATTGGTGAATAATAATACTATTTTGCTTCGTAGATAGCTGGACAACTGAAATAACACATAGGCACTTTTTATACCGATATTCCTACGGGATACGGACTTACGCGGTTTCAACCGCGGGTCACAGCTAGTGTAATTGTGAAATGACTTTGTGACATTTCAGTATTGCAAATTCAGTATCAGGCAAAACGTATGATTATCGCTTGTTAGTTTACAAACGCTCAGCATCTTACTACTAACTATATTATCCTATCCTATCCTACTAATGTTATTCTTACTATCCTACTTAATATTATAAATGCGAAAGTTAGTAAGGATGTGTGTGTGTTTGTTACTCTTTCACACAAAAACTGCTAAACCGATGGCAATGAAATTTGGTACGTAGACAGCTGGACAACTGGTGTAACATATAGGCAACATTTTTATCCCGATACTCTTACGGGATACGGACTTACGCAGATGAAACCGCGGGGCGCAGCTAGTAAATGTGAAAGTTTATTTGCTTGCATGTTTGTCCGTCAATCACCATGAAACTACTGACAAATTTTTGATGAAATTTGGCAGATAGACAGGGTATGAGCTGACTTGGCTGGAAGGATACTTTCCATCCCGATTAAATGCTCCCTTGGAATAAAACAGGAATCTTGATTACCGGGCGGAGCCGGGACGAGCGTCTAGTTAGATATAAAATAATTTATCTCCTCCAGGTCCAGGAGTCCAAAAGAACGCGACGATCACCGCCGACTCCCTCCCAGCGTTGCAAGTGACCATACAGAGGGTCACGCCAACTGGCGTGTATCGTAGGACCCTCCCCGTTGCGTCGGCGGTGAAATCTATACTTAATGATAAGAATTTCGGTAAGGCATATACTGTAATCTATCTATATGTATGTAAAAGAGAATAATGTTACTTACACTATTAATAACTCAGGAACGGCTTAATATATTTGGGTGATGTTTTTTACAGATATAGTTTGAGACCGCAGAAAGGCTACATTATTATATATAAGTTAAAGTGGTCCACCCCGGCTTTTCCCGTGGTACATATATAGCCTATGACCTTCCTCAATAAATGGGCTATTTAACACTAAAATAATTTTTCAAATCTGACCAGTAGTTCCTAAGATTAGTGCGTTCAAACAAACAAACAAACTTTTCAACTTTATAATATTACTATAGATATACTTATACTTACTTTCTGTGTATATTTCTAGATCTCAAGAACAAGAAGACAGTCCTATATGCAGTGGGATTCTTGGACAGTTCCATTTTCCTCCACAACCAAGCAGTAGGCAATACGTACTCTAAAATGGGCTACAATGTTCTGGTCACTGACACTATGCCGTTTTTATCGTATATCTACCCGAAGTAAGTTATACACTATCACCTCGGCTTCGCTCGTGGTACATAGTATATATAATATCATCATCATTATCAGCCCTTTGATGTCCACTGCTGGACATAGGCCTCTCTCATGCCACGCCACTGAACCCGGTCGTTGGCTCTTTGTCGCCAATTGTGACCAGCAACCCTACGAATGTTGTCACTCCACCTAGTATATATAATATATATTATAATTATTTTAGAATTATATATCCTACCCTATCCTACAAATATTATAAATGCTAAAGTTTGTGAGGATGAATGTAGGTATATGTGTATGTTTTTTACTCTTTCACGCAAACACTACTGAACCGATTGCAATGCAATTTGGTACGTAGATAGCTGGACAACTGTAATAACACATAGGCAATTTTTTATCCCGATATTCTTACGGGATACAGACTTACACGGGTGAAACCGCGGGGCACAGCTTGTTTTATAATACAACAATATTTTAAAAGCAAAACCAGCCAAATATATGATTTATATAAATACCTTACTTAATTTACACACAATTGTATTGTTTCTTTTAAAGTTATAACATTTATACATAATTAGAGTCGCATACAATTGATCGCTTAAACAATGCACTTTATCAATCTATTCACATAATAAATACAAAGGTAACTCTGGGTGTTCGTCTGTCTGTTATATTTCAAAGATTAATTAATGTTTCTTATGAAGGATGTGATACAAAATCCTTCTTTTTTCTGCGTGAAACTGACAATCAGTAGGATCTTGTAGTTTGAAAAGTTCAATTCAATGAGGAATTTTGAAAGAATAGAAAAAATTTGATCACGAGGCGGGATTCGAACCCGCGTTTTTTGCCAAACCGTAGCAACGCCTAGCCATCGGCCACCCATGATCCTAAAATAAAAAATGAATCCCAAATTGAAAAATTATCATTTATATAGCATTACAATGGTGTTAAAAATTAAGTTCAATTCAAGTAAGGCTACAATGTAAATTCGTAACTCATAAAATGCATTGATATTTAAGATTTGAAATATCATATCTAAATAAAGCTTCCTCTAAGTTTTGATATCATTATATCAGGAGCGACTTAACCTATAACGCAGGGCGCTGCGGCGCTCCCTGAGACGTAGACTGGTCAGGCTTAGGGGGCGCCAGGGTTTCATTGCACACGGGCGGTACAAGAGCTAGAGCTGCCTTATATCATACCTTAATGTACTGCTTTCCTGATAACCATTCTTCAGTATTATTTTAGATTCATTTAAAGTCTTATACAGACTAATAATGATCACGGATGAAATTTCAATTCTAAACTAATACAACCTCAATATTACCTTTCCAGATCAGTCCGCCTAGTTCGCGTGATCGGCAGAAAATTCGGCGAATTCCTCGTCAAACTAACAGAACAAGGTCTCCCGCCAGAGAAGTTGGAACTCATGGGGATGTCCCTCGGCGCTCACATAGTGAGTCACGCCGCCAAATACTATTACACCGCTACAGGCCTCAAACCGTCGCGTATCACGGGCATAGACCCCGCCGGACCCTGCTACCGAGGTCTTCCGATAGAAGAAAAGCTCTGGCACACAGACGCACACCGTGTCGATGTTCTGCATACAAATATAGATGGCTTCGGTATAGCGGAACGTTTGGGACATATAGACTTCTACGCGAACGGGGGAGAGTACCAACCCAGTGATATTCCTTACATCCCTTGCCTGGTTGTGTGCAGTCATATAAGAGCTTTAATCTATTGGTGGTTAGCGTTAGAAAACCCCAAAAAGTTCATTGCTGTGAAGTGCGATTCGATACAAGACGCAAGGTCTGCCAACTGTTACAATGGTACTGTGCTGAACTATCTAGGCTTGAATACCGACTTTAAAAAGGAGGGTATTTATTATTTGCCGACACATAATGAGTTCCCGTATTACAGAGGGAAGGAAGGGCTTAAAGCTGAAAATGAAATTTATTCATCTACCAGTAGGAAAATTAATGCTGACGATTATTTCACGACGTAGAATTGTATTACATTTTCCGAATTGATGCTGGGTATATATCCCCATGCCATATTGTCGAAGTCAATAATATTTTCTTCTATAAACGTAATAGAGTCCCAGAAATTAATAGTTATAGAACAATAATTTTTGTTTAATATGATTATGTATTATTATTGAATCTATAACATTTCGTGTTGTGAACCTAAATTTTATAAATATTTTCTTTACCTTATTTCATACACTACACGAGTATTACAATAACAATACAATATTTATATTTTTATTAGTTAATACAAATTCTGTTTGTGATACTAGATAGAAAGTCTAGATTTTAGTTTTGGTTTTAGTTATATCGGAAGGTTTCCTCCACCAAAAAAGGTGTGTGTGCGATTCACACATGATAGAAGTGAAACTTCTGTAAATCGTAGTATGTATATTTCTGTCTCATTCTTTGCCGGTTTCATTCTACACATTTTTGTATTTGTGTCTCTTACCTGTCGTTTTTTCCGTTGCATCAGGTTTGAAATCACAACGATTCTAAAGAAGTTTCACTTCAATAATCTAATGTTAGCAAAGTTTAGAACTTTTTAAGGATTCAATTTGTTCTCGCTGCGGAATTCTTGCTATTTTATTTAAGCACAATTTATGATATAACGCTTCGTTAATAGATTAATTCACTAGTGCTACACAATAGTCCACAGAGTGGAGCAAATCATCGAAATATAGTGATAATATCCGGTAATTAATAATTTATGTGTTTACACATTGACTTGCATTTATAATTTAGATGTACGTGTATTATGATTCATTTTCACAATATTGTGCATAAGATATATCATGCGTATAAGTGGGGTATAATAAATGAAATACAATTTCATGTGTTGTGCTGATGCCATATATATATTAAACAATAATTTATTTTGTTATATAGAAAGTAGGTTGCCATAAATATGTACCGTAAAAGAAGGTAGAAACCTTATTTGTTATTTTTTTTTGTACGTCACATTAAATTTAAATTAAAACTAGCTGTGACCCGCGGTTGAAACCGCGAAAGTCCGTATCCCGTAGGAATATCGGTATAAAAAGTGCCTATGTGTTATTTCAGTTCTATCTACGAAACAAATTTCATTGCAATCGGTTCAGTAGTTTTTGCGTGAAATCCTCACAAACTTTCGCATTTATAATATTATTATTCGCCAATAGATATCAGGAAGAGTCATAATAAATTGGGACTACTCAAACGCCTCCTATTTGTTAAAAAAGTAAGTTTAAGTCGATAAAACACGAATAAAACACGAATATGACATCTTCTAAAAAAGATTCCTAGCTAGATCGATTTATCGCCCCCGAAACCCCCTATATACTAAATTTCATGAAAATCGTTGGAGCCGATTCCGAGATTCCAATTATATATATATTATTCGCACAACATATTCGAATAGGCTCTAGATAGAGATGCAGTAGTGTTTTAAATATTTAAAAGTTTAATTAATGTTTTATTTTTTTATTATTAAACTACACAAATACAGTTAATCCATTATTGTTACGTGATTGTATATCTGTGATTTATGTTAATTTAATTATAAATGTAATTCCAAATCATTTTGTTATAATATATTTTAAAAGATGCGTGTTGTTTTAATAGAATTTATATTAATTTAATTACGTTCAAGTCCTAAGCCCATCTCAATTTTCATCTGACCGTAAGAATTAAAGAAACCGTAATAAAAGGCTTAATATTCCCTTCCTACATTATAATATAAATGATTTTCTTTTGTATTCATTAAAATTATTTATAATTTACAAAACTAACTAAATAGCTATAATTAGCTAACTAATAATAGACATGGGAAAAAATATATTTGAAATAATAACTTAACCGCCTTCAAATTGTCCTAGTTAGACGAAATTTAAATGGAACAAACACGGAAGGCACCAAATTTTCAAAAAAAAAAGAATCACCAAAATCGGTTCACCAAGTCGAAAGTTCTGAGGAAACAAACAAAAAACATACAGTCGAATTGTGAACTTTCATTCTTTTGAAGTTATTTGAGAAATCGGAATAACTTCGTTTGCCGAGTTTCTTACAGTTGTTGTTTTAACGTAAGACGAGCAGACATTTCAAAGACAAAATTACTAAAATATCTAATGGTTGATTAATCGAAGATTCCGTGTCCCATTATCCCTTATACAGAAGTTGGCTCATCATTCGTGTATAAAATCGTTTTTAGTCAATCGACAGCGAAGTTCCGATCTGCAATTATTAAGTCAATAGCCGGTAATTTATTTTCAATTTGTATTATATAATTTTAATTTTAACTAATGTATCACACCAAGTTTTTGTTTTGTTAATTCTTTAATATCATTTTTTTTTCTATCACACTTGACGTTAACGCGAATGTTGTAATTTCCTGTAATTGAAGGTGCAGTAATCTATGAATGTGGCAGGCTTTGCGAAAATGTAAACTGTGTCCTTTGTTGGAAATTCATTATTAACAAATAAATAAATAAATAAATAATAGATGTATGCTTACACCAAGTTTGATATACCTCCAGAAACTGGATTATTTATATGTACAAAGGTTCTCGGCAAGGGCATCTTAGTCGTTTTATATTAAGAAATTTCATGCACTTTTAGCTTTCAAATATACCCAGACACTTCGATCGGCCAAGCTTTGGTTTGACCATAATATATACATTGAAACTCATACACATAATAGAATAATAAAGATATAGTTAAAAAAAGTGAAGTCCCGTGTACTGGGGTAAGGGGCAGATGATATACATCAGCATATACAAAGCAGTGGTGGCTCAGAAGCAGTGGTGGCTCAGTGGTGAGAACCTCGGACTTCAAAATCGATAAGTCGGGGTTCGAGACCGGGCGAGCGTGCAGGAAATAAATTGATTTTTCAATTTATCTGCGCATGTGGATAACATCACCACTGCTTAAACGGTGAAGGAAAACATCGTGAGGAAACCGGCATGTCCAAGAATTAAAAAGTTCGACGACATGTGACATCTGCCAACCCGCACTTGGCCAGCGTGGTGGATTATGGCCTGAACCCTTAAGCCGCGTATCCATTATGCGCTCCAAAAGGACGAACATTGGCGCGCGTTCCAGTCGCGCGAAATTGTTACCATTTTGGAACGCGCGCCAATGTGTTCGTTGGAGCGCTCGAACGCGGAGCGGTGCGTTCCGTCGGGAGTCGGTTTTTTACCACGCATCAATCGTGGCGCGCGCGCCAATTGAGACGGACGCTTGTATTTTTTTGTGTTTGTTGCGCTCCGATTATAATGGATAACCAAAGGTGCCGTAAATTAATACAACTGTATGGTACGAAAGATCTACTGTGGAATACCACAAGTTCTTCGTATCATAATAAATCGCTTAGAGAAGATGCTTGGAGAGAAACTCCAGGAGCGGATACGCGGCTTCATAGGAGGCCTGTGTCCCAGCAGTGGGAACATATATGGGCTGATGATGATGATATACATCTGTTTCACTGATCGATTTTTTTTTTTATGGGCAAGTAGGTGATCAGCCTTCTGTGTACTGGCAGACCGAGACAGAGAGTTAAAAAGAAAGAATAAAAACACGATTCAATAAACTTGTGTCACTCGCAGTTTGGCAATTACTACAGAGTATACGTAAGAATATCCTTATGATTGTACAAAATTTAAATTAAATCAGTCTGTTTGAAATAAAAATCACGTATCGGAGTCCGATACATATAAATAAATAAAAAAATAGAAAGAAACACCAGAGTAGGCAGAAGGATGCTTAATTTTTTTCATTCGATCAAGTTAACCAGCTTCATTAAATTGAGTTTGACCTTAGTAAGACTCCAAAACTATATCACACAGTTGTCAAATATCTGCCCAAACCCACAGAGATCGAATTGTTAAACCTCAAGCGAGCATCGTCGCGGGTTGAGTCTAGTTTTATGATATACATTTGTGTTGGAAAAATAAAAACGATACGTATTGACGGTCGGATTGAACGCGTTCGCTTGATAACAATTATTTTGGCCAGTTTTTTAGAGATCCTTAATATAATTTAAGAAGAAGAGAGAAGAGAGATCCACGCAGAGAGGGACAGAGACACACATATATACACGCACCTATCCTACAAATATTAGAAACGCGAAAGTTTGTAAGATTAACCTATATACGAAGTTTTGTACAGATTATTAGTGTAGTCAGAATATTTGCACTTAAATAATTGACTCGGGTAACACGATGGTCAGGCTTTTAGTATTTAAAGCAATTTTAAATTCATGGAAGAAGCCGATTCACTCGCTAATCGATGCCGCGGCATGCTCGCTTCGCTCGCTCAGCTCAGCTTCATAATCAACGTGAGAAATAAATGTATGCGCGCGTCATTTCGGCCCCTGTGGTCCCCTTTAAACTTAATTTATCATTTTACAAGCTACGCCCCGCGGTTTCACCCGCGTAAGTCCGTATCCCGTAGGAATATCGGGATAAAAAGTTGCCTATATGTGACTCCTGTTGTACGTAGACAGTACCAAATTTAATTGCAATGAGTTTAGTAGTTTTTGCGTGAAAGAGCAACAAACACACACACACCCTTACAAACTTTCGCATTTATAATATTAGTAGGATAGGATTATTAAAATAAATAAAACTTAGGTATTTCGAATAATTGCCAACTTCTTTTATATAAGATAAATGCTAGTTATGATAGAAATGAAATACGAGCGACGCTTGGGCAACCACCGGCAAAAGCTAGTTAATTTATCATGAACTGATTTACAAAGGCTTTAAGCCTAGACTAGACTAAAGCAAATAAATGAATGAAATGTTTTTTTTCTTTAAAAAAACCATAGACAGAACCCTCTTCACATTGTTCAGAAAAACCAATTTAACAGTAATCCAGGGGTATTCCACTGTGGGAATACATCGAGCCGCTAAATTAAAAAGGCCAAATTAATGAATTCAAAATGTGCCCAATAAAACGAGGCTTCGACAGCCCTGTTTCAGCTTATTGCCCTTTGTTTTTATAGAACAAACGCAATCTTAGTTCTTTTTATTTATAATTCATTTTAATTATGATGTACAATAATTACTTCCACAATATTTTAATATTGTAACATTACGATTCAAATCTATCTCTACCAGGCAATCTTCAATCAGGTGACTGGGAGAGCCGGAGGCCCATTTCCTTTTCCTCACTCTTCCCAGTCCATTGCTTCTTTCTAGTCATAAACCCTTTCTATATCCCTTGTTCCTTAAAAGCGGGCAGCTTTAGCATTTGCAGAGGTCTGAGCCTTTGCGAATGTTTATATGGATGGTGGTGATCGCTTACCATCAGGTCAACCACCAGATCAGTTGCCCGCTATGACATAAAAAATATGTGTGTGCTTATGATCAAATAAATAAATAAAATGTAGTGAGGGTCGAATGGTGATGTGGTAATATTATTGCGGAGTCTGCGAAGAATAATAGATTATATGTAGCAAACTACATATAGTCTATATGTCCAATATAATGGCAATTGCTTATCATGAATTAGCATTATTTTTAATTTATTTATCCTTGTTAAAACTTTGGTAAAAAAGGTTAGAAATTACTCTTACATAGGAAGTCAATAACTCTTCTCAAATTATGTAAGGAAAGTTATTATAAATTTCATATATTTTTGCCTGTTCGTCGAAAACAATTTGTTGTCTTATCCCGTCAACGTTTTCATTAAAATCAGATACGCATATACCTATTTATAAGATATTCTCTATTCGCCTCGGCTTCGCTCGCGGTACATATATAGCCTATATTACTCAGTGAAGTTGCAGCTCTCTGATGGTGAAATAATTCTTAAAATCGGTCCACTGGTTCTTGCGTGCAAAAGTTACAAACATACGGAAATACAAATGTTTCATCTTTGTAATATAAGTCTAGATATAATAGAAATTATTACTTAGTAGAAAATAAATGATAATTACTACTACTTAGCTTCTACTAGGTACTACTTCTTTGCTTACATTTTCAATTTTTATCCGAATCCATTTACGAATAAACCGTGTCAGAGGCATTTGCATTTAAAACAAATACAGTCAACAATAATTATTTCCGAAAGATATAAATGCATAATAATAATTTAAGGGATATCACTATGCAACAGAACGCATTCCGAATGTAAATTTAATCGTCCGAAATTTTGCATCGTAAAGCATTTTATAACTACGCCATTTGCGAGTAACTATCGCAACATCTGAAAAGGTAGTCAAAATGTCTTGTAATTTTTGTTGGGAATTTTAATTATTTACGGCAGCTAGCGTGGATATGACCGGCTTATTTGAAACAAATAGAATACATGTAAAAATTCATGTATTGAATTACGTATAAACCTTCCTCTTCAATAACTTTATTTATAAAAAAAACCCGCTAAAAGATCGGTTGCGTATTTCAAAGATTAAAGCATACATAAGGACATAGAGACGGAAAAAGCGACTTCGTTTTATACTATGTAGTGATTATTTTGCTCACTTTATATGATACTAGCTGTGACCCGCGGTTGAAACCGCGTAAGCGTGCTGCGTAACCGTATCCCATAGGAATATCGGTATAAAAAGTGCCTATGTGTTATTTCAGTTGTCCAGCTATCTACGAAGCAAAATAGTATTATTATTCACCAATAGATGTCAGTAAAAAAACACGAATAAATAACGAATGTGACATTTAAAAAAAAAAAATCCTAGCCAGATCGATTTATCGCCCCCGAAACCCCCTGTATACTAAATTTCATGAAAATCGTTGGAGCCGATTCCGAGATTCCAATTATATATATATATATATATATATATATATATATATATATATATATATATATATATATATATATATATATATATATATATATATATATATATATACAAGAATTGCTCGTTTAAAGGTATAAGATTTGCCAACTGCAACTATATAACTGCAGGTTTCCTACCTTATTTAGATTACAAGACCTCCGCTGAAATAAATATAATGAAATATATGTAAGAATTCAAATTAAAACAGTCTCGAACCGAGTCCGATACCCAGTCTCCATTAAACATCAGCATAGCAAATACCTCGGGAGGAACGCAAACTTTTATAGCAATGAAACAGTCTTATATTAACTATTCAGATCTTCGTTACACTTGGATTCGCAATCCGAGTTTTAAGACTTATGGGGCCGGTAAAAATGTTATGACTGGGATATGTATGCGATGGATGTAAATTTTGTATGGGATCCGGCGAGCAACGTGATGCTGCTACGGAATACATCGATTTAAGTGGATATAAGAGCAATGAGTTATGGAAACTAGCATTCATAGATTCAACTAGTTTAATACTCTCTTAGGGCATGTTTTAGGTCGAACTATGAAAGATCTACTTTACTTTTTAGAATTTCTAGTTCTAGTAGTATAGGAACAGATATATAATATAGATATATATCGAGAAGAACCACCGTTCGCGTGGTATTTCTGGAACTAAAACCAACCCTTGTCCTTTCTTGGCTGGCAAACTTTGTCCAAATCGGTCCAGCGATTTAGGGGTAAAGGAAACAGACAATTGTAGTCACTTTTACAGTATTAGTAAGTTTAAGAGGTTTTCTAGAACATATTCATCAGAAATTATTCTAAATCAGTTAGTCTAGTCAAGATACTCTGGGTTAAACATCCTTATCAAATTTCTCGTACTATTTATTTATTTATTTTATTTTAACACTTATTTTACACATTAATTATAGAAAGAAGAAAAGAAATAGAAAATATAAACAATAGTTAAAGATAATGTATAACGGGGCGGTTTTATCACTTTAGAGTGATTTCTTCCAGGCAACCCCTATACTACTATTAAAAGTTCATTTTACACTAATTCACCTACTTCAATGAACTGTCATACTTTTTGTTTATCCACACGAATAATTAAGACATTCATACATTAGACTATAACAAAGAACAAAAAAACATATACATATCATCTGCTGATATCAGAAATCGATAAAGGCTTAATCCTACACGATTAACCGATCCCTTTTATGAAAGGTCGGGTCATATATCCACTGCCAATTGGACTCTATTACCTTGAGATAGAATTGAAATTTCACAAAGAGAAATGTCAAAGGCTTTATACAAATCGTAACGACTTTGATATTTAATGTAACTGTCCAAAGAGCGTCACAAAGACGGATAAGGGATAATTGCATTGTCAGAAAATAGGTTTAAGTTTAATAAATTAAATGCATATTGATTTTTATACCTTTGTATACTGTTTTATATTTATGATTTTATAAGATATCCAAGCTTATAACAGTTGATTTCAGTCATTGTTTTTTCGCTTCAGTTATATCAAACAATACATATTGTTAGTATATTATCACGCAATAATAAGTAGAGGCAATGTGACAGCTGTGTGTGGATCGTATTATGTTATGTGTTTTTATCGAAAATGGTATTAGATTTTTACAAAGTAATAAAATGAATTTATATCTTCTATGTTATTGCTTATTTATACTACGAGTGTGTTTGTTAGTTTGTTATTTTTTCGTGTATTTAACTATTTATGATATGTTTTTTTTGCTGGATATATGGAGGAGGCTAGTGGGAGATTTAAAGGTAATTTTTAAATTGGCGAAATAATTATTTCCAATGTGATTTCATTGACCACACGTGCCAACTCGCGGGGGGAAAGCTAATTAAAACAATAATATTAAAAAGAAAACACAGAAGAGAAGAAAGAAAAATTTAACTTAAAAGGCGAAAAAAAATGAAAAAGCTTTTAAGAATATTTCCAAGTAATACCTTCTGCTTGGGTTCTATCAAATTTCCCTCTTCCAAGAGTGGCAAATGAATGAGTGTTTTTAATTTCTACAATCCTTGTCACGACAATGAAATGGTCGATAATTTAGTTGGCTGTGATATTCATGTTAATGTTTCCATATTATAGCCAGGTCCAAAGGGTAACTTGGGGTAGGAGGACAATGCAGGTAAAGGTTTCATTGTTTTGTTTGCCTGACTTCATTCAAGGTTAACGATATTTGTTTCTGAGAATATAACATTTGAATCACTTTCAGATTAATACAATTTACATTCATATTAGCTTAGCGTTGTAAGTACGGCTAACAAAAGAAACAAACAAGAGATTAATAAACCAACGACATTCCAATGATAAAAATTTGCTTTGGATATAAATTTATGAATTTAAATGTTATATTTGTGACCTAAAAAACGAGTTTATCCGTATGAGGTTTTTTAATGTAAGGTTATATTAGTCTTATATACACTTAAAACTTGTCACTCATGCTTTTTATGCATGTGTTATTAGAAATAGTGTTCTTATATATTCGGCTCGGATGTGATTCGCTTGATGGTAAGCAGTGATTACTTGTACCACCCATGAACATTTGTAATGGTAGTGATATAAATCCGTTGCCCGCTTCTAAGGGGTAAAGGATAAGGAAATGGTCGAAGGTGAGTATAAAAGAATGGACTGGGAAGGGTGAGAAAAACCCATTACAGAACTTAACTCAGTAGAATGCTACTAAATTGTACGCCTTATATTTCACGCCGATCTTCAGTGGGGTACCTTCCTCGGTTCGAGCTGGTTCAATCCCTACCATAATATATAGTCTACACTCAAATTACTAGAATTGTTCTTATGAATTATTCTTTCATGTAAAACATGTATTTTCTAGAAAGGGACGAAGGACTTCAATTCGTTGCGTATTTTTTAATATTTGTGTACTGATAATCACTATTCATTTACCTGATTGATTACGAGTTTCATAAATAAATAACATACACGAAGCACTGACTTCACTCAAAACTATAACGTATTAAAATAACAAATATCTATTGGCTACTTTGAAGTAGTGGCATAGTCGTTGATCTCTTGTTGCTGAATAATTGTATTATTTTAAATAAAGTTGTGTTAAACATGTCTCCCTAACAGCGAATGCTAACAAATAGAAAACTAAGTAATTGCTCGAACAAGACGTGCAAATGGAGTTACTTGGTCTTGAACTGTAATATCGACGTTGATTGGAAATTACAGGGAGGGTGCGGCGGTGCGGTGGTTGAAGGGGAGGGCCGCGGGTTCGATTTAAGGTATAGACTATAGTATAGACACTATATATTATGTCTATGATGATTTTTGGTGATGTGTGTTGATTTATTATTGTATTTGATAAATGCTTTTTAGTAGTAGATACAGACTATAATGAATTATTAATTTTTGTATAATGAGTGTTCAAAAATATTGTTTTAATTTCATTGTATAAGTATGTTTTTAGTTAAAAATCTCGGCCGTTATTGCTCTGTATATAGGTGATTGCTGAATTTAATTATTTATCGCCTGGAATATTAATTCCTTTAGTTCCGTAAGGACCATTAGTCCTTACGTGTACTCTGTATAAGAGAAGATGAGACAATATAGTTGATTCTATAATTAAAGCGTGGCTTTTATTTTTTGAGTATTTTTATAATTTATTAAATTATAGCTTTATCCGCTTGCTTTATGCTATTACGCTGTACAGATCCGCTGGAAATAAGACTAGCATTTCTCCTTAAAAGCTTTTTCCCGGGTTATCTTTAGGTTTTTTACCACTTTTAGTCGTTTAACATTCATTAACCTCTCCGAACTACGGCTGTGTCTAGGAATGAAGTGTTAAGATTTATCAGTGAAGTGAAATAAGTTACAAGTATATGTTTTTATCAGCTTTTTTTACAAAAACATTTGAGCATGTAGTTGAGCGGTTTTTTAGTAATTAACCAACGTTTCCAAAAACGTGGTAACGTCTCGTTCAGACTGTGTTTTCTACTATTTTGATACTCAATATATTCGTGGGTTTTCAACCGATTCACGTGATTATACTCGTATATGTGTTTAATAGAGTATTGCAAACTAGAGTGGTATCTCCTCCCAGGAACGCTGGCAACCCTTTTTGAAGAAGAGATTTATGTTAAATAATTTAGAAATTAAAGACTTTAACTGATTTTGAACACGATATAATCATTATATGAATATAAAGATTAAATGTAATACACTAAATTACTGAATATAATTTCTAATTGTATAATACAAATAATATTGCAGTCGGCAATCCATTTGAAGAGGCGTAAGGTCTGCATTCGACCTGACACCACTCCAAATGTCCATGTGCGGTGGTAGCGCTTACCATCAGGCGACCCACCAGCTCCATTGCCGACTATGACATAAAAAAAAAAATACTCGCGTAAAATCAAACACAAGAAAATACTTAATTGAATCTTCTAATTGGGAGATGTCTACATGTTGATAAAAAGTTTTATTATTTATACGATTCTAAACCGTTTAACATATAACTATCGAATTCGCAACAATAATTTCGCAACAAATCAGGAAAATCAACATGACACGGAATACACGAACGATATAATCAATTAGAAACATTATAATACAAGATATTAATCGCAATAATAGGCCAAACTTCCCGTATTTATTGCGTGTCAACATCCCTGTTTACTGAGGCATCTCCGATTATCGTACCATCGACATTAGACAGCCTGTTAATATACATTAAGCCCACCACACACCTATCTATA
>NC_052127.1:5435218-5478294 GCF_012273895.1 Zerene cesonia
AATATTATAATGCTGAAGAGTTTGTTTGTTTAAACGCACTAATCTCAGGAACTACTGGTCCGATTTGAAACATTCTGTCAGTGTTAGATAGCTTATTTAATGAGGAAGGCCCTTTTAGTTATGTATGTACCAAGAGCGAAACCGGGGCGGACTGTTAGTCCATGATATACTAGCTGTAACCCGCGGTTTCACCCACATAAGTCTGTATCCCGTAGGAAAATCGTAATAAAAAGTTGTCTGTATGTTATTTCAGTTGTCCAGCTATCTACGTAACAAACCATTGCAATCGGTTCAGTACTTTTTGCGTGAAAGAGCAACAAACATCCACCCATATTTACAAACTTTCGCGTTTATTATATTAATAGGACTGGTAGGATAGCTCATGTAAGGCGAGCTTTAATGAATAAGATATATTATAATAATATGTATTGTATAATATCAATATTGTATCTGCCATTGTACATTGTACCTATGTCAATATATAAATGGTAAATTGTGAAATTATAAACTTGATTGACCGAATATAACCACTGTTTAGTGTAACTAACTGTGCCCCGTGGTTTCGCTTGTCTATTTCGAAGCCTAGTGGTTGAAAATGGCAAGAAGAGTAGCCTTGTGTTGAACTATTTTTACTTCAAATTTCATTCAAATTCAAAATTTAATACACATGCGTGTTACATATTTATTCGTATGTATGTATGTTTACATCTATGCGTGTATGTTTATTCTTTATCTGGCTCTCCAACAATCAGCGCTGCAAATCAGCGCTGCGTTCGCGTAGCACATGCTGACTAGTTACCCTTTCTACCACCACACTGATAAGTAGTAAGTCCACCTTTTTATTATTCGTTTGTAGATTTAGTGGTGTTAAATAAACGTTCTTTCATTCTGTTATCTTTCAAATTAGTGCTGTGGTTAGGCCGTGAAGACCAAGCGGATAGACTTTTGCACTTATTGGTGTCGGTGGTAGTTCATAGAATTTTGCTTCATGAGAAACCAGTTTTAAGCTTATATAGTATTGTAATATTTAATTATGTCAAAATCAGCTTTGTGCTTTTATGAAAGCTTAATAGAGTTACATTTTCATTTTAGGAGCTGCAGTGGATTAGTTTTCGCTTCGAGATGTATGCGAAATATAGTAAAACTCCGCTCAATTATGAGCGTCATATATATCTTTTATAACTAGCTGAACTGTAAGTCATTTATTTTTTCTGTTACAATATAACAATAAGAGCGATTTAGCTAAATACCGTATAAAACAATGTTGTGAAAAAGACTCAATAAATTCTGGTATCGCCAATATTATTAAAATAGTGAATTAAAATTAAATACTTATTATTTTGTGATGTAATCCAACTACCCTCCTTACATGCGAGCATAACCAATCACCGCACGGTTTTAAAACACCCGCAACTGGACGTAGTGACGCATATACGTCACACAGTCTGCATCGATCTTCCGTGACGATCGGATCTAAATAACCGCCGGAGTGCCTTCACGAGGCCTCTAGATATTTCGTGTATAATTCGCATACCGCCGGAGAGCCTTTATGAGGCTTTCTTCACGAGGTTCTCTAGATACCTCAGGCATTGTGCTAGTGTAACCCGTCTTCCCATTTGGTCGCGCTGAACCGCCGCGTGTGTGTGTGTTAGTGAAGGACTGGATCTGGTCTGCCTGGCCCGAGCTGGAGGACCCTTGACCGCGTGGTGCTGTGCCGCGTGCTTGCTTGGACGCTGCTCCCTCAGACGAGGTATGTGCCGTATGTTCCCGTCTTTCCCTTTTTCGCTACACCACGTAGATTAAGTTTTACAGTCCGCTTAATATCGAAATTAATATATATTGGCGCGACCAAATTTAATTTATAAAACATATTATTGCACCTTCAAAACTTAAAATGATAACAAACGATCAACAAAATGAAAGTTCGAGAATAAATTAATGATTTCATCTAGAAATGATCCATAAATCCAGCTCCCAATAGATTAATCGAATCACAGGCGATAATAGACTCAGTATTGATGTTAATGCATCGCCACTTCGCTAACATAATGGCTATCCAGTGTACCTGTCACTCGGTTAACGCGGCTCTAAACATGACGTTAGCTACCACTATCAATATTATTAACGCATTTAAAACCTTTGGTAATACAATGCAACCTGTAATATAGGAGTCGATATTCTGAATTGAGCCAGTTCGCACTAAGGTGCAACATTTCTACATAAAGTCGGATCAAAACATTACCACGTGAATTCTAAAAGCGTTTCTACTCCTTTACTTCCTTTCCTTAACAAACTTCTATTATTTTGCAACCTACATCTATCACGATTTCTCCATCTATTGTCAGTTTCTATACCAAAAATTGTTTATAATAATTTCAGTAAATTTACATGTAATAAATAAGACAGATCGACTTTCAATATTAGCTTTTCTAAATTACTAAACGCGAAATTCCTGTTAGTATCTAACATTCAGAATATCGCTTACCAGCAAATTCAATCAAAGTTAACATAACTAACTTTGTGTAAACCCGTCGAAAGCGAGTAGAACGCTATGTGCAGTGTATTATGCTTAACATTTCAAACTAAAACTCATGTGTATCTAGACTTTTTTTAAAGCTAATGAACAGTTATCGTCGTTAGAGATAATGATAGGTGGATAATGGTTCAGGTTATAATCTACTATGCTGTCTTAACACGGGGTGTCTTATATCAAATTTCACAGAACTATTGTCTTGTACATTGTTCGGTTTTGCTCATGATGTTTTCCTACCCCGTTTTTAGCAGTGGTAGTGGGTAAAACATAGTAAACATACAGTGAGTTAGTTTATTTTGTCACAGCATCCCAATCCGCCGATCAGGTATAAATGTATCGTCGATCGCTCTAAGCTGCTATGTGGGTCATTATCGTATGCAAATTCGTTATTTTTTTGTATGTTTGTTCCTACCTATTACGTTAGATATCAACCTTTTCGTTCTTTTGTATAAATATGTAGCACTGCTAACTTGTTTTAAAGATTTGCAATATTTAAAAAGTGTGATTTTATTCGCATCTTTTGATATATACCTTAGTTAGTAACATGATTTCTAGGTATATTTTGATCGCATGAAATTATCTTTATCTAAATAATTTAAGATAATTCGAGTCGAGTACCTATTTGGGCATGTCAAACACGAAATTCCATACTTACATAGAAGCAATGTTATCCACATTGCTTATATTATTTCTATTCAATATGCTAGTATATTGAGAAATCAATGTAACATTTTCATCACTGATTGAAATAACTACGTTAATGCGAAACTGATTGAACATGGAAATTTAATGTTTAAGCCATCATCTTGTCTCAAAATTCTATATAATATAAAACTTTTGCCCGCGGCTTTGCACATTAAATTAGGAGTAGTTTAATAGATGTTATTATACATATAAACGTTCCTCATGAATCACTCTATCTATTAAAAGAACCCCATCCAAATCCGTTGCGTAGTTGTAAAGATTTAAGCATATATAGGGACATAGGGACAGAGAAAGTGACTTTGTTTTATATTATGTAGTGAAGTAGCTTCCAGCGTCTGTCCTTATGTATGTATGCTTAAAACTACACAATGGATTTTGATGCGGTTTTTTTATAAATAGAGCGATTCAAGAGAGGTTTATATGCTATACATCTATTAAACAACTCTGATATAAACGCGTCCGAAGCCGCGGACAAAAGCTAGTTAGTATTTCGTAAGCTACCGCCACGCGAACTTTAAATGAATTGTAATCAAGAGTCGTTGAAAATACGAATAGTAAATAAATAGCCTCACTTTATCCGAAAGCGAGTAACGGTGGCCATAAAGTGTGAAAAGATTGATATTGCCCTTTAAAATCGACACTGCGCTACCGCTGTGCAAAATGGGAAAAGATTCAGCAGATTTGTAGTGTAGGGTGTCTTGGATTTGCGGGGATTAGTGGACTGTGAATGGAAAAAAAACTGCAAAACTGATTTTGAAAATCATTTAACTAGTAGAAATCTATAGTATCCCACTTCCCAAGGTGACATAATATTGTTTTTTTTTCTTATTTTTAGTTTTAAACCCCGTACAGCAAGGTTATGCTATGGTATTTGTAATAATAAATATCATATTATAGGTACCATAATGTTTTCTTTATTTTATTTTCTTTACTGAATTAAAAAAGCATCCACTAATAATAAAACTTGGCAACACCGCACAAAAATAGATGTATTCGTTCCATCCCCGTGCACATGATAGAAAGATGGGTTGATTCTAAAACCTATTGCGGCAACACTGAATATGAACGTACTGAAATGTAGCCCGTGTGACATGTATCCGAAATTGAATAGACCTGAATTCGAATTTCAAACGTTTTAAATGAAATTAGCGCATTCTATTTTTGAGTTATTTCGAAATTAGAATATATCCATTGCAATTAATTATCTTCTAGTTATGTTTACCATTGAGAGTATATATCTTTTGAAAATGCAATGCATAATAATATTTATGGATATTTAGGCATTGAATAAGCATAGATATTGTGAAAAATGTAATATTTTAACTATTCTTTATAATAATACCAAAACCTTACAAAAGGCAACTATTTATAAGTAATTATTATAGTAAAAGAACTCAATAAATTTCTCAAAGCGGAGTTACGATTTCAATTAAACATTGTGTATGTATGTATTCGTTGTATTTGCCTATGCTACTGTGTGTGCGTTTTGTATATATGTGTGTAGGTGTGTTTAGAACTTAATTCTATGTAAGTTAACATACTAATAGATTATTATTTTATAATACACATGTATGGGTACGTTGAGATGTCATACACATGGATTTTATAATGAAAAATAAGATTAATATACGGTTAATTTTATTCTATTGCATTTCAATGTCCATTACTTTATACCCTTCGTCAACCCTTTTCTTATCCCCCCTTTAGCAATTGTGACTACAAGTGAGCAACGCATTTGTAGCGAACCTACTTCTCCATATGTTCATGGACGATGGTGATCGTTTACCATCAGGCGAATAACCAGCTCAGTTGCCTGCTATGACATAAAAAAAACTACCGACAAAATTCTCGACGGGGTCGTAGGTTCACTATTCATCTGTAACCTCGTCACCCGGCCCAGAAGACCAGTCCACCCTTGAGCTGGAATACGTATCTTTATATATGATAGCGTCTGAATAAAACATGTTTTGAATAACTTCATACAATTTAGTTCACAACACAGCTACGTCTTTTAGACAGTTGTTTCTTCTATGTATTCTATGCGAGATACGTACCATGTATTGTGTCTTTCCTACAAAAGTTCATAATCAATATAATTATAATACTATTGCTTAAAAGAGAAATAAGGTTGAAATAGGAAGAATGGACTATGTTCAATCTCTAAGTCAAGCCATTATATGGGCTTATAATGTATAAGGTTTATGCTAGATTATAAATACTATACAAATATTTTCTTTCACTAATAACACAGATTAATGACGTGTTCCCAGTGTCCAAAGCTGTTCGCGTAAAAAGCAGTTCAATTGGCAATGATGAGCAATATTATACAAAGGAATGATGTTAATGTGCCACTAATGGCGAAGGAAATTAGGCTATGTAGGCTTTGATTAATTCCCTTCTAGATTGACCATGCTGTGGGGATTTTAACGGATAACAATATTTATATAGTACAGGGTAAGAATAGTAGAGAATGATATCATTATATACAAAAATAATTGCACAAATGAGAAATCTAGTTGATTCCCTGTTGAGGAAAAATGGTACAAATAAGGTCCAATATATGACCACGCCAATTGCTGAACCTATTTTTAAATAAACCGACGTCCAAAATATATAGGAGGTTCTCCAAGCTACAAAATTTGTTTTTTGATATTCGATAACTCCGTGGGGTTCAGATTGACGTGATTCTTTTCGTGTTTGATAGAAATTTGTTTTCATTTCGTCGCATTTTGCAACAAATTCTAAACAGAATCAATATTCAAACAGCATTTAAACATACAATCTGTATTAATAACAAATGGATTATTAATCAATTTCTTTGTTTCTTGAACGCGTTTTTCTCTGGAACAACTGGAACATATCGTTCCAGGAAAAAGGAGAAAATTCTAGAAAAACGCCGAAATTCTTTCACCATATACGTCATGCATGATACCTGAGTGCTAAAGGCTAAATATGTACCACGGGCGAAGGGCGGAGCGCCTGTTTAAATATAAATTTAAATAAATGATTATCGTTACATCGCTCGATCGAACCAAGCCAGTCTCCTTGCATCAGCAGAGCGGACTAACGAGCTACGTCCGATGTAAAAGACATAAAAGTAACATTTCTGTATCTATTTAGCTAGCTAATGTCTGAGACTGCGTCTGTGTTGAAAATGACTTTTTATGGGTAGCACTTGAATTTTTATATACCCTTTTTTGTAGTGGGGATCTTACATAGATACCCACGGAACCCGGGGAAGGGAGTCGTGGATTATGTTGGATTCCTGCCGACTAAAACCCGTGTTCCGTGAAGGGGACACGGGAGCTGGTTGGTATACGTCCGCGATCCAATGTTTTTATACCTATTTGAATCTTATTTTCTTTTGTTTTACATACAGTTTAGTTGCTTTCGATTATAGTTAAATGTTTTATTTTGTCTCTGAAATATATAATTGTTAGCTATGACGTGGAGTAAATTTAAACCAAATAATATATTACTAGAAAAAAATATAGTTTTAATTGTTACTCGATGTATCCCATATAAACTATAGAAACAAATTGCATAAATTTAGGCCTCATAATATTATAGTGACCTAGTGAACTAGATTAGGTGTGATTTATATTAATATAATTTATACTATTTAAATCTTATAGCATCCAGTATCTTAAAGTATAGTGTAATATACTTACTATAAAAATATGTTTAGCTATACAGTCTGTTTGTTTGGTTGCTACAACGCATGAATCTCAAGAACTACTGAGCCGATGAAAGAAGGATGAAATTTGGTACTAGAGCCGAGTAAGTACTATTGATCCATTCTGATTTATTTTCAAGTGAATCACAGTGAGTTTTTATGTTTTGACTCTACCGGGAATCGAATACTACCGGTTCTGGGGTCAATATTACGTATCAACATACTTCAACTTGCTTCCTTAATCTTAATATGTATAAATTATATGCCATATTGTTTATGCCCGATGGTCTCCTAAACTACTCAATCGAAACTCAATTAATCCAACTTTGAAAATAGTAAAGTTTATATTATGTATTTTACTAACGATAAATGATAAATAAATAATAATTACCCGGGCGGAGCCGGGGCGTGTACCTAGTATAAAGACAAAATGCAATTTGTGTTTGTATTACGAGTACCAAAATACATGGTAACCCAGGTTATTATAAGTAAATAATGAATAATGGACAATATTCTCGGGCCCAGCAAATTGAGTAGAAACTTCCAGAAGCATTGTATTTGGCGAAATTGTTTTTCGCCGGATGCCGATGATAAAGCGGGCTATTTATTGTGAAAAATAATTACTTTAATTTTTGAGGAAGGACGCTAATGTCCGCCCCCTTTGTTGTTTAATTTTGTGATGAATTTCTTAAGCCATCTGCTTTTTAAATAAAACCCAAGTTGTGGGGGTCGTTTAAAATAATTTCGTCTTGACGTTTGTTAAAAAATATCTAAAGAACAACCTTTTTGTTAGGTTTAAATGGATGTGTGAGTAAATTATTAAGCAAATCGAGTATTTTATTAATATATGACAAAATTGCAAAGATTCAAAATCATAAATATGTTAAATTTTTATTAAAATTAGTTTTCTTTCGAACGGCATTTGAATGACAATTCATTCTTGGAACAGAAACTTACGCTGCCAAGCTCGAGAGTATTTTTGCTTTTGATTTATTTAATATATCCTTCTAATCTTAGTCTGGATGATAATAATTAATACTTACGTTACTTAGCAAGTATAAGCAAATTCTCAAATATTTAATTGATTTAAATAACATGACATTTAAAACAACAAGAGAAAGGTTTTCCAAGCCGAAATATAGTTAATAGACAATAGAACATTACATACGATACAGCACAAGAAGCCTCTAGCTTAACAAACAACTTTTTAAAACAAAAAACCATTTACCTACAAAAGAACACCGTAATATTCGTCATTCGTCCTACAAGTTACCACCGCAACCTAAATAAGCGTGAATATTTTCCGCTAATCCACGTTGTGTCCACATTTCATTCGGCACACTCATGATTTATACATCGTCTCTCAGCAAATATCACTGTCTAGAGAGGGAGTCCATTTTGAATGCAAATTAACAAAGGCATATTACCGTGGAAGGGGAAATGAGGTGGATGACATCTAAAATTCGCGCGCTTTTTTTCAGGGTTACCCGCGCAATTTGGAGGTTTTTTAGGTTGGCTCTGGCTGTTATTAATGTAAAATAATTATCGTACTATATAGTTGTAGGAATAAGTAATAAATTTGTAATTATATTGCAAGTGAAATGTGCAGATTATTGAAAATAATTGAACAATCTATTTATTAAGAAATCTAGTAGGACAAAAATACTTATGTATGATTTTTATTTGGCAGTTAAAGGCAGAATCCCTTGAATAACGTCGATTTTTAAAGAAACGCAAATGTAGTAAGGCTTATTATATTAATAGCCATAATGACCTAATTCAAAACATTAATACAAATAAAGCGCTATACTTGCTTGCTACTCACTAGTGCAGTTTTACACCTAACGTTAAAGTCAGAACTTTTGTTTTCAGTCTCAAACGACGCTAAATCAACCACAGTATAAAGGTACCTTAATTTAAGCGCCTGTTAAAAAAAATAGCAATGTTGGTGAGCGGCGTTTAATGTTAATATAATGTTACATAAGAGAATTTATCTGTTAAAATTTATAAAGAAACAAAACGAAACGACTAATTCACGCTTTTCGGAAGCGCCAAACATTGCCAACAATTTATTTCCAAGCGTCCCACAGACTATAAAATGTTGAGGCATTATAAATTCTGCCCGCACAAGTCGGTATAGACGTGATCTTAATTCAGCGCCCCACGCCCAATACACACATATATCAGTTTTTCATAATGTGCGCACGTTTACGCCAAGTATAATTGTGTGGAAAACTTTTTACATTTCGATTGGGTTCTCCTGTAGACATGTAAAAAATACACCCTTTTTGGGCAATATAATTTGTTAAGGCGAATAGGTATTACAACGTATTAAATAAAAGTGTTCAACACCTCTCCAAATGTTCACGGGCGGTGGTAGCGCTTACATCAGGCGACCCACCAGCTCCATTGCCGACGGTGACGTAAAGAAAAAAGAAAAAAGAAACTGTTTAGTGACTGTATTCATACTCGTACATTAACCGTTTAAAGCATTTGGATGTACTTTGAAGAGGAAATTGATAGAACTTGGAATAAATAAAAAAGTATACATTTTGTCGCTCATCATCATCATCATCATCATAATCATCAGCCCATATATGTTCCCACTGCTGGGACACAGGCCTCCTATCAGGCCATAATCCACCACGCTGGCCAAGTGCGGGTTGGCAGATGTCACATGTCGTCGAACTTTTGATTCTTGGACATGCCGGTTTCCTCACGATGTTTTCCTTCACCGTTTTAAGCAGTGGTGATGTTATCCACATGTGCAGATAAATTTAAAACTCAATTTATTTCCTGCACGCTCGCCCGGTCTCGAACCCCGACTTATCGATTTTGTAAGTCCGAGGTTCTCACCACTGAGCCACCACTGCTATATTTTGTCGCTCAAACAACTTTATTAAGGGTCTGCCACGTACACGAATTGGGCCAGCTCATACCAGGGGATACCACATCCCACAGAAGCTATTGAAATAGTAGCATGCATATACCACTGTGTTTCGGATGATGAGGCTTCGCCAGAGGTCCATATCCTTTCCCCCCACAATTACTATTCACATTTAGCGCAATAAATGTATTGGAATTTGAATAAGAAATAAGACTATACAACAATTAGCGTTTCCATGGTAACGCTAGTTAAAACTACGCTAACACCTGTTAAAAGAGCAATTAAAGAGTTTTCTTGCCGGCGCTTCTCTGAAGAAACTGCTTTCCGAACCGTTGGTAAATGTTAAAACTAAGTTATGACGATTCAAAAGATCGAGAAGTTTCTATAAAAGTCTAATTGTATAAATAAATGTTTGAGTGTGCGATTGAAAAATATGTTCTAACTAGCTGCGGGATAGAGGATTGCCTATATGTTATTCCAGTTGTCCAGCTGTCTACGTACCAAATTTCATTGCAATCGGTTTAGTAGTTTTTGCGTGAAAGAGCAACAAACACACACACATCCTTACAAACTTTCGCATTTATAATATTAGTAGGATAGTAGGATGTTAGTATGACAATATGCATGCCAATATAGATAATGGGGCCATTAGAGTTGCATTAGGTGTGAATGAACGAAAATGCAAATTCACTCAAATATGCGATCTTTATTACACGTATAGGGTGACAATGCTTTTTCTGATTCATTTATTTATTAAATAAATATAAGATACTAGATATAACTGGCGTGATACTCGGGTAGCAAGTAGCATACGTGCTGATCCAGATAATAATCTATCTTTGTACCAAATTTTGTAGGGATATGATAAGCTGTTGTCGTGTGAAAGAGTAACAAATATCCATACATCCAACCAACGATACTTACAAACTTTCTCGTTTATAACATTAGTAGGTTAACTTGGGCATTTAATGATTATTGTATATTTTATATGTCGAAACACATAATATACATGAGAAGTTTATTTTATTTAAGTATATATAGATTTACAATAAAACACGGGGTTATCTTATCGTATCGTATGAAATGAAATAAATAAATAAATCGCTAGCGAGGTATATCTACCAGACAACGACAGCATTACCATATAAATGAGATGCACCTATGTACTGTCTCCCTTATCGGGGGTGCTATCCCCAATCTAAGATAAAGGAGGAATTAATAAGGATATACTCTCAGGATTTCGTATCGTTATCCATATGAGGAAATTTGGCATTAATATCTGTCGAATCCTTATCCATTATGGTAATTTATAGGATCCAGGTGTTTTTATAAGATTGAAGATACTATTATGAATTATTGATATTCAGTTCACATGTGGGATGAAACCTATATGTCTTCCCGATCATGCCAAAATCGTTAAGTGGCAAACAAAGATTATTTTTAATCTGTTTTCTTTTTGTATCTTTAGTATTTATGGAGGACACACGAGCATATTTTATTCAATATTCAAAAATATCTATGTATACAGTATAGTACAGATAATTTGTATCACTATTACAATTCTGATGAAGAAATGACTTTCCAATCTAATTTTTCAAAATCCGTTCAGCGGTTTGGGCTGTACGACGTGCCAAAGAAACGCATGTGGATAGCCACAAACATATATAAGCTCGAAAAACAACCCTCCTCCTGTTGCAGTGAAGTTTACATCCAAATTATGTCACACGCAACAACGAACAAAAAACCATTTCCATTTCATAACATTTCTGAACGTAAATCAAGTAGCAAGTAATCGTTACCATACCTGAGTGCAACATCAGAGCATTGTAATTCCTTTGTTTAATTCCGATTGAATTCAACTTAAACGCTATCTGAAATTTACTTATATTTCCACTGCAATGACCTTTGGTATTGGAACCGCTTATAATTTAAAGTTTTAAAAACGATAGTGCATATAAATTAGCACATCCTTCATATCAAAATACTTTTGAATATAATTCATGCCTATGTAATTTTCTTCTAAAAACAAAACACAAACGATTCGAGACCCTCATTCGATTTTGGAAAGTCGTTTAAAAAGAAAGTCCAGTTAGTTATAATACTGACTATAACTGAAGAACGAGAAAGCAGATTGATATTTCTATTCTAGAATATAATGAGTATTGAAAATTTATAACATGAAATCAAATAAAACTCCGAATAGTTTGGTATATCTAGTAGATAGAGATCCACGAGCTAAGTTACCAAGTCGTCAAAAAGTTATTTAAAGACGTGATTTGAATAGAGAATAAAAACATAAAAGATATTCTTTAAATAGATTGGTAGTATGAATATTATAATCCGTTTCGTCTATTTTCAGATTGATGCGATATTTAAAACGTTAATAAACAAATAGGTAGAATTTCAATACGTACGTATAGTATTTCAATCGTACGATAGATAGTATTTCAATACGTACGTATAGTATTTCAATCGTACGATAGATAGTATTTCAATACGTACGTATAGTATTTCAATCGTACGATAGTATTTCAATTACAAAAGAGATGATAAATAAACTTAACGATCATGCATTTTCATGACGCAAACATTTCTAATTGCGGACTCTATATTGTACTGGATGTGTATCCATTAACCTAAGATATTGTAATAGATCTGAGTGTTCTTTTAAGAAAAAAATGGTTGCCTGTAAAGTCGGTTTTACGGGCGAAGATTTTACGTGACAACGTCTTTTTCTCGGTAGAATATTTATTGATATGAATATTATTAAATTGCACAATAGGAACAAGGAATTGAATGAAAATAAGAATTGCACAAATTTTAACTATAGAAAATATATTTTGTTTACTAAAAAGACAGAGACAGAGACACAAGCACGCGCCGATTCAATGCGCCTAATTCTCTAGTGCTGCGCGCGCGGCGGACCGATCATAGTTCGGTGACTCATCGTAACGTTACCGGGCGTTACACTTTTTCATGACTCCGAGCCGCAACCTAATTTAAGACGTTTTCACGTCAAAAGTCCTTGTTTTCGTGCCATTAGTATATTACTTTAGCGTCAACTACATCTGAACTTAATTTATATTCAAATAATAATGTCACATCACCTGTCAGGTATTTACAGTTACGTGTATATAGATATATTTGATACAGACACAAATATGCGCTAGCGCAGATTATTGGACGCCTCCATGTAAATTCCTTAAACGCAGTACTATTATTTAACGTCTTTTTGATTATAATAGACTCAACTAGATTTACTTAAATTAATATGAATTTCAATCATGCTTTCGCTCGAAACGAAGCCCGCTTAAACGTCTTTACAATTCAGAGTAATTTCTAGGAGCTTTGCGCTTATTTTGAACGCGAAAAGTGACACGATTAATAGTACCTTGTCGTATCTAGTTTTATATGAAATCTAACTTTCTAATGCTTCTAAATCGCCACGAAAAGCCATTCAGTGTAATTGAATTTGAGGACAAAAGACCTTAATGCGGGATCTAGTCACGAAGAAATTGTATGGAGATAATTAATCAGACATTGCGTACAGCAAGTTTCGTGTTAATAAACTGACAGTCAGTTATGTAAATCCTTTCGAAAATTCAACTTTATGCTGTGGAAAATAAAGATCATTATGGATTGTAATTTTTTGTTTATTGTTTTCACTTTAGGTAGAAAATTATGGTTTTCAAAACATTATCAATACGTGGAATCGGTATCTGTAGTTGTAACTTCTAAAGAACCGAAATCATTTTCTATTAAAAGGTCAAAATTATCTCATGGGAAAATCAACAAAATGAGTTGTACGGAGTATGGAGTGGAGGACGTTTCTCATGTTATGATGCGTGTCCGGAAAGGATAAAGTGGTCCCTCATCTGCATACGGGTATAAAATTGGGTTTTGTTAAAGTCGAATTAAGAACCACCTCATTTTTTTAAGTCAGTTGATAAAATAGGTGGAATATTGAAATGCCTTTTTATGTGATAGCGGACAATTGAGCTGGTGGTTCCCCTGATGGTAAGCGATCACCACCGCCCATGAGTATTACGCTAAGCGAACTTTGAAGTATTTTGATTATTTATTAGAAAAGTCGTTAAATAAGTTCATAAGATATTAAGTACGATCACGATCTGCTCGTAAGCAAAGTAATACCGAAATCCGTCCAGCAATTTTTGCATGGTGACCCTAACTTTGCAGCGTTTGAGGCAATATCGGAATTCGCGTTTAATTCCGCGCGCTTCAGCGACCCGGCCGAACTTGTGTCTCGCTCTAATCGATACTTAATGAGAGGGAGAACAGATGTAACTAAGCCATAACATCATGTAAGCTGTAGCTCATATGATATTAGAAAATAAATAATCTACGTGATTATATATCCTACTTAATATTATAAATGCGAAAGTTTGTAAGGATGTGTTTACGTTTGTTGCTCTTTCACGCAAAAACTACTTAACCGATTGCAATGAAATTTGGTACGTAGACAGCTGGATAGCTGGAATAACATATAGGTAACTTTTTATCCCGATATTCCTACGGGATACGGACTTACGCGGGTGAAACCGCGGGGCGCAGCCAGTATTATTTATAAATGTGAAAGTATGTTTGTTTATCTGTCCCGCCTTCACGTCTAAACCAATATCGGTTAACCAATTAACCGATATGGATAATATGGTACAAGTTTGTGACCCGAGTAAGGAAAAATATAGTTTTTAACTCGGAAATCCCACGGGAGTGGGAACTTAACAAGGAAATACCCGTGACTGTGTATGTCTCCTCATATTAAGTGGGAAAGCAAATATGACATAAATTTTCATGATTTTAGATTATATGCTTTACTAGCGTTTGCTTGCGGCTCCGCATGTGTTAAATTCAGAGTAGTTTAATAGATGTTATTGTACATATAAACCTACCTCTTTAATCACTCTATCTATTAAAAAAAAAACCATCAAAATCCGTTGCGTATTTTTAAAGATTTAGGCATACATCGCCTCTTCATTACTTTTATAAATAATCTGCTCAATAGTATCTTTTTAGCAAAAGTTTCTGTCGAGATTCTAGCCCATTCTTCCCGCCAGTAGCATTCTTTCAGTAAATAGCACTAAGCAGAATAATAAGTGACCTTCTGAATTGGAAAAACTTTTCTTGAATATAAAAGATTGCTTACCCACCAGTTGCATGATTATTCTCCTTTGTACTTAGGGTTGCCTGGTAGAGATTGCTAAGTAGTGATAAGGCCGGCTTTTGTTTGGTTGAATTTTTTTATTCGCCTTTATTTTATGTATTTTTGTAAAGCAACATTGAATTTTCATTAATTTCATTCATTCATTCAAGATATAGGTTTGTCCACCTAACACCATAAAGTGACAAATAAAAATTTACAGTAAAAAAAATAACAGCACAGTTAAAAGTATTTTATTATTAATGTCTCGCTAAAAATAGTTAGTATGGAAGGTACATCCCGAAATATACGAAGTCAAGTAATCATTGAGACAACATAGTAGCTCGTGTTTGCAACACCATAAACCGTGAGGTGTAACCTATGTTATGACCACTATTACTTGTGGTTCAAGTGGGAGCGGGGAGCGTTTTTGGTAGCGATATACTTCCAAAGATTAGCACCTGCTGACCCTTCACTATAGCGCTCATAGAACTCCCCAGAAACTAAAATTTGACGACGCTCCTTCATCCAAATATGTAAAACTCAACGGTGACTGACTGACATAGTGATCTAAGAACGCACAATCAAACCACTGAACGAATCGGGCTGAAATTTGACATGCAGATGATGACGTAGTGACGTGATGTTGTGACGTAGGCATCCACTAAGAAAGAATTTTTCCAAGATGATAAAATAGGGGATGAAATCTTGTACCTTGAACATTTATTAAAACTGCGGGCAACTGCAGCTAATAAAACTGCTAATTAATTCTATTATCTGTGGTGTCAATTATAATGTCTTGATAATAAATATATTGAGTATTAATGTATATATAATGAATAATATCATATTAAAAATTAACGTGTAATTAAATGTTAGTTCCTTAAATTAGTATCAATGAAGGGTATTTAGATATTAGATGATAAAATGAATGCACTCAGACTAATTGAGGTATTTGTATCAAATTGAAAATATTTTGCACCTAACTTGCCTGGAAGCACATTGAACATCCGCATATCTGGACTATATACGGTAAACTGTAACGTTTTATATAAGATATACATTGTATAACTTATAATAGTAAAACTACTTACCTGTAGTAAAAGTTGAAATGTTTGAATCCAAAATTTTATGCTTATAGTGTTAGTTATACTAAATATACTCGTCAATACGAAATCTTAGCGCTTGTAGAACTTTACGTGAATGATAAAAATATGCATTCGTTTATATATCAAGCTGAATATAAACAAGGCTGTAATCTATCTTTGTAAAAGTCACACATAGTAATTTGGTAATTAAGAAAAAAGTCAAACGTATTTTGTTGCTTATTTAAGAACAGATGTTTATTTTAATGGCATGCTGCACAGTAATGAAATAAGATTTTAGCACAAAGTAAATGTAAAAAAAGAAAAAGTTCAATGTAAATTTTAACATAGACACATGCGACACGGAGTCGGCATGAAATCATTAAAAAAGGACACTACTCGTTGATATTGAATGACGCAGATCGCAGCACCGGTGTTTAGTGGGCCATCTTCAACAGTCAAAGCAACAGTGTATTGTTTCATGACATGTTTATATATAAGGGAAAAACGAATCACAGAACGTTCCATATCCATGTAAACGTGAATGTGGTTTCATATTAGATTTACCATCTACATAAAAGGGCCCGCAAATTCGGTGAGTGATACTTTATATTCTTTGTTTTGTTGCCATGTGGGACTTCCACATATTTTTATGCTGGACTCCTTCAAGACACGCAACACCTGATCGATTCCAATATCATTTAAACAGCTGTAGATTATGTAAAACCCTACTCACTACGTCCAGGATTTTAACCCTTAGAACGAACTTTATCACTCAAAAACGTTAACCCACAAATTTACAGTTTCTAACTTCACCCGCAAATTCTAAAATATAACGAAAATTTCATAAAACCGGGTCAAATTAATAAAACTTGAAACTTACAGTTACCGCTGACGATCTGATTCTTTCACCAGCTAAGAAAATACGGGGTATCCAAACTTGAATTCAATTTTAAATAGTCTAGTATTCGATAACACGCTCTCAGTCCATCACTTAAGGTGCAATTTCGTTTGATACGTAATCAGTAGTTATCCAAAATGACGTCATATATCGGGCTGAAAGATTCTAAAAGTTTTATCCGAAAATGAAACAGCCTAGCTAATATGGTATAGTGTTAGAGTTGGTACTTGGTTGTTTATTTTACATCTTAGTACAGAGTTTTTCAATATGTGACTCGCGATTATAATTCTTTTTTATTAAATAGGAACAGTTTTTCGTAACTGGAATAACCGATTGTACTGATAACTTTTTAAGTTAGGGTAAACCGCTACTTTACGTAACGCGTTACGGCGTCAAGACACATTAGCATTAGATGTTATCACTTCTGTCGGGCATCCCAAGACATAGATACCTAAACGTCACTTTTCACCTAAATGTTGCAATAATTGTAGTATAATATATAAAAATCCTGATAGTAAGAATGTTTGTATGTATTTTTGTTAGTCTTTGAGATAAAATCAGCTTATTGGAACGAAGCGACGCGGAAGTTCGGAAAACTAAAAAAAAAATCGGCATAATAAATAACTGCTATGTGTATATACAAAAAGCAGTGGTGGCTCAGTGATGAGAACCTCGGACTTCAAAAACGATAAGTCAGGGTTCGAGACCAGGCGACCGTGCAGGAAATAAATAGATTTTTCAATTTATCTGCGCATGTGGATAACATCACCACTGCTTAAACGGTGAAGGAAAACATCGTGAGGAAACCGGCATGTCCGAGAATTAAAAGTTCGACGACATGTGACATCTGCCAACCCGCACTTGGCCAGTGTGGTGGATTATGGCCTGAACCCTCATAGGAGGCCTGTGTCCCAGCAGTGGGAACATATATGGGCTGATGATGATGATGATGATGTGTATATATGAAAAAGTATTTTATAGCAAGCAATTATTACGGATCACAATTTGCCGACCGTAAAATCTTGTGATTTAAATTTAAATCTAACGGTTTTTACAATCGGCGATAATACAGCGACATAATAATATACTCTTTGTATTAATTATGTTGCTAATAAACCTAACATTTGTATAAAAGGTGATTCATTCATATGTTAAACACATTACGCTTATATGCGAAAATCCAATCGAAAAAACGAATCTTTAAAAGCGTTACTTTTCTTAATTTAGCAATAGATTATCTCGCGCTCAGGTTATACGTAAAGCTATTTGGCAGATTATACTAATAATCTTGTTAACCTAATTGGCAATGTTGAAAAGCGCTGCCTTAAACTGTAGTATGTTTATAGTTCGACCTAATTCAAAAGTTGTGGCGCACCTGTTGTACCTATAAACTTATATTAGTATGGGCACATTGCAACCTACAATTTTGTTTAGTATACTTTGTTGCGACGTTCATATTTAGATTATATTCTTGATTTTGGTGTGGGAGTCGAGCACGCTTCCGCACGGATTCGGGCTGCTACATAGCTACCGTGTTTCGTACGGTGAGTGGGGGAGCGGGAGGCTCGTTTTCTTTTCCTCACCCTTCCCAGTCCGTTCGTTATTTCAATCCTTTCCTTATTCCTCTTTCTTTAAAAGCGGGCAGCGTATACGCTGTGGACAATATTCATTTGGGACGGCGATCGCGTAATATCAGATGATCCAAAGGCAAAAAAATTTAATTAATAAGTAAAATAAAACCACGTCATTAGGGCTACTGGGATGTACAGTGTGGGAAAAAAGATAGAGCTTTCAGATTATCTAACTCCATCAGTCCATCCCACAATGGAATTAGTACTGCTTTAAGACGTCACGGTTACCCCCTGGTCACGTTTGTCTTTAGTCTTATTGACGCGATCATCTTAAAGAAAACTGAATTAATTTTCATATAGTTTTCATTATCATATATACCTTATATACATTAAAATTCACTGATTCCGTTTCATGTTGTCCAAAAAAGGATTTTCGGACAACTACAAAATAATTTCTACCCTTTTACGAATACGAATACATACATAGTTGATATTCATAATTTAGTTTATTTTTATTACAATCCGATTACATTAAAGTTGTATTTTCTAATTTCTCTCATAGTATTAACTAAGTTACACAGGAAATTGGCTTTAAATTGCAATACCGCTGTAAACACGAAGCGCCTCATAAAATCGAGTTATGAAATAAACTCAATGGAAAAAACGTATCGGGAAATAACTTGTTGCCGACCACAGTGTGTGTGAACATTGTCGAAAATGTATTATTTCCTTCGAAAATATTACTGAGATCGTTAGGTCTGTCCTGATTACCTCACGTTCTACTCAAAATTCCATGAAGAGACCAAATGATGATTCCTACCAAACATAAATATATAAATAAGTTAATTTTCTTTCGAAGTTTGAAAATTCATAAAGGTAAAGGGACTTGGAATACGTTTTCTGAGAAAAATTTTGCAGACAATTGTGTTTGAACAGGTAATATTGAGATCAATTACTTTATTGTAGAAAATAGAACCCGAACCCTTTTAATTTTAATGTATTTATCTATCGATTGAATGACGTAGACGAAAAGAAACAAAATACATTCTAATGCCATTTTTCGTTAAGAATTTGGCATTTTAACAGTCTTCAAGAGAGGAGGTTCTTAATTCCATTTTATTTTTTTGTGTTTGTTACCACATAGCTTTTTACTGGTTCAATTGATTTTATTTTTTTTTATGTCATAGCGTGCAACTGAGCTGGTGGTTCGCCTGATGGTAAACGATCACCACCGCCCATGAACATTGGCAGAGGCTTAGACGTCTGAGAATGCGCTGCCCGCTTTTAAAGGATAAGGGATAAGGGATAAGGAAAGGATTGATGAATGGAAAGAAGGAATGGACTGGGAAGCGCTAGGAGAAGGAAACAGGCCTCCGGCTCCCCCACTCGCCGTACAAAACACGGTTACGGTAACGAGCAAGCTATTATTACACGCCGGTTTTCTGTGGGGGTGTGGTACTTCCCCGGTGCGAACTAGCCCAATTCGTGCTCGACGTACCCCAAGCATGCTCGACTCCCACAAATAAAATTATAATTCTCATTTTATTTAAAAGCTGGTATAGGCACTGACATGTAGGCCATGTGGTCCGATTTAAATTAAATCTATTTCAGACACTTTAAATGCGGTTTAGGTTTTTGTTACAAATAACTGTGAAACGTCGGAAGTTTATACTTTACACAGTTAGTTCGATAGCGGTTTGCTTGTTACTCAGTTATTATAGAATCATTTCCCAATAGCTTATAATTTAACCTTCTTAATATAAGATCGTTGTAGCTTATTTAATTCGACTCCTGTCTAGTAGCCCGTGCAACAGCTTTCTTTATTTGATTGCTTTTCTTAAGTTGATTTATAAAATAGGTATGTTTTTTATTATGATTCATAAAATAGTATAAGGATTAAATGATATAAAGTTATACATATATTTACATAATAAGCTATTTACATTATAAGCGTTTTTTCCAAGATCGTTTAGGCATTTTTAAGTGAACACGTGCATTAAGAAGATACAAAACAATATAAACAATTAGTCTAACCTCAAAGCAAACACTCATTGACTTCGTTACTTAACAACGCCATCTGCTGGAACTTTAATTATTCGCCAAAAAATAGTATTAGTATTACTATTCGCCAATAGATGTCAGGAAGAAAAAATTGTATTAGTATTATTATTCGCCAATAGATGTCAGAAAGAGTCGGTAAGTTTAAGTCGATAAAACACGAATATGACATTTTCTAAAAATGATTCTTAGCTAGATCGATTTATCGCCCCCGAAACCCCTTATAAAATAAATTTTATGAAAATCGTTGGAGCCGATTCCGAGATTCCAATTATATACATATATATATATATATATATATATATATATATATATATATATATATATATATATATATATATATATATATATATATATATATATATATATATATATATATATATATATATATATATATATATATATATATATATATATAAAGGTATAAGATATACAACTCAAACTGACACTGACATAGTGATCTACCAACGTACAGCCCAAACCACTGGTCGGATCGGGCCGAAATTTGGCATGCAAATAGATATTATGACGTAGGCATCCGCTAAGAAAGGATTTTAATAAATTCTACCTCCAAGGCCATAAAAGTTTCCACCATGAAAATTTATTATGACCGCGCGGGCGAAGCTGCGGTCAACAGCTTGTTTGTGGTATAAATTTACCATCTTCTCAACTACGTACTTTCAAGTTGAATTTTTTTAACTGAGTTTGAATTTGGGTATGTCAAATAATGGCCTTCATTTATTTTGTAAAGTTTAATCAAAATTTAAATGGGGATTTAGTAAATTAATTACTTTAGGTTCCCGAAGATTATGTATAACTAGCTTTCCGCCCGCGGCTTCGCCCGCGTGGTATTCGGTTATATCGCTTTCATCTCCCTATTTGACCTCCTTATATAAATATAATCTATGGCTGTGAATGACATTGACATTTGTTACTCGCGTTTTTTAAAATATGCAAAATTAAATGTACATTTTTCAATATTTCTGAGAGATTTTCTTAATATTTTTTTCCGTAAGAACCTTCTCCTAATAACAAATTCTTACAACAAAAAAAGAAAACAGGTTTCATATATATATATATATATATATATATATATAACAATTTAAATATAATGATGCTTAGAAGTGATGTACTGGCTTAGAGCTGGCATGATTAGTTGTGATCTTAGAATAGACTAGCTGTTCGCCCCGGCTTCGCCCGTGGTACATATATAGTCTATGTTACTTGTGGATAAGGTAGCTTTCGAATGGTGAAAGAATTTTTAAAATCGGTCCAGTAGTTTTTGAGCCTATTCGTTACAACCAAACAAACAAAGTTTTCCTCTTTATAATATTAGTGTAGATGATCCGTTCTAGAGATAACATACGTCAGAATTTACGAGGAATGGATAACTCAACTATAGATATGATTCGTGTAGATATAATACATGTTATTATATATAGTTTACGGTAAAATATCTTTGTTATCCCATTTTTCTTTTTGTTTTTGCTAGTGTAATAATGTAATGTTTGTATCTAGGTTTAATTTGTGTAAGCTCTAGTTATAGATAAAAAAAAGCATAAAACCTTCCAATCTACTGGACGTTCTGACGATCTGGCATTTATTACTATTTATTATATTTAGGTAGCGGAGTTAGAGTAGTTATGAAGAATAGTTTTAAAGTTCATTTGCATATAGAGTATGTATGGTTATTTTGTCCAAATTGCGTCGTATAAAAAAGAAAAAGCTATAAATTTGACAAATCACGTAATTTTAGTTTAAGGTTCGCGACATACATCCGGAAGGCGTCTCAGAATTCTCTCACATAATATCTTAAACATTCAGAATCAGACATTTAAAACACGTCATTAATAACCTATTATTGTAGTTACCATTGTATCACCGTTGTAGCTGTTCTTGTATTAAGATGGATAGAAATGCATGCAACATTCGGAATTGTTTCAGATCTATCTGACAATATGTGTCAGACGTTCTTAACTCTTAATCTTAATTTTCCGGTACGGAATTCAGAATGCACGTCAGATACATTTTGTGAGATAGATTTGAAAAAAATTCAGAATGTGTATATATACTTATGTGCTTTGAATTTAGATTCTGAATTCAGAGAGACGACCTAAATTTGATGAAAATACGACGCATGACGTCATTATTAAATCTGTAAGAAATGAATGAACGGATTAATAAAGAAATATAAAACGTGAGTAGATTCTACAACTAATAGTATTTATAAACATGAGGTCTCGCTACACTGTATGTTTACAAACACGCCATTTTCATTAAAACCATCTTAAATGCGCGGTATTTTCTGAAATACTACGAAGAAAGAATTAGGATTCAACGGCTGTATCATATCCAATATTTAAAAGGAATCTAGACTTAAAGAATACTACAATGTAATAATTCTCGCTGAGAAATACTCAATATAAACTGAGCTATAAATAGAAGAATCGTTTCTGTGTTGAATAGTCAACTTATTCCAGGAAGGCTTACCTACCAGGCTGTATATTGTTTCGTGCTATAAAGAAGCGCTTGACTACGCACTTCCCTAGACGGTATCTGTTCACTCTACCCTAACATAACATCATGTAGCACGTAGGTGAAAACGCAAAAGATTAGATTAGGTAAAGATATACCTAATATCTTTTTACACTTTAAATATTAATAAAGCGATAATCTATTTTAGAGATTGATAAATACAGTTGAAGAGTTTGTTTGTTTGATCGCGTTAATCTAAGGATCAACTGAGTCGATTTTAAAAATTCGTCCAGTGTTCTGCATTCACGCTGTAACCTTTGCATCAAGGAGGAGAGAAAGAAGAATATATATACCAACCGGAAATTGGCCTGGAAAATGTTGGCGTTAGCTACCTTTCCCTTTCCTTCCCTCCCTCACTCCCTTTCCTTTCCTTGTGACATGAATAAGGTGTAGATTAATTTACAATTCATTATTTTTGTACGTTTTCTCACGTTGAAAACCTGTCATAAAGCTTCTAACTTTTGAGACCAATAATACACACATATTTCAAGAAACATAGAAAACATTTATATTTAGTACCTAAACATATAATTTTTTTCTATGTTTCTTGTGTATATATAGTATACATTTAGATATTAAAATCAGTCTCATAAACATACAACAGATACAAATATCAAGTGATGTTTCTGCAAGAGTGCATGAATTTGATAGCAGCTTCCGATATTGCGAGGCTTAAAAAATAGTTCGAGTTTGTAGACAGTGCTAGTAATGGAACTGGATAATAAGGCTGTGATGCACTGAGCTTATTTTTAACTGTCTTTAAATAAGGAGGATGAATTTAGTCAATTCAATCGAATGGTACAGGCCACTGTGAAAAATATATTATGAATAACAAAGGAGGTGCATGTTATATTAATTAGCAGAGTTTGTTTGTTTTAAAGCGCAAATCTCAGGAATTACTGGACCAGTTACAAATTTCATTACCATTTGATAAGTACGTGATTCCTCAGTATAGACTATATAACATATGTAGTACATATGTTAAATCAAGTTCGTTTAACTTGTCGGTTTAAATATAAATTTGACTTCTGTCTGAAAATATCCAAGAATACATAAATCTGATAGTTATCATGCATGCATGGTCACCCATCAACAAGCTAACCGCATCCAACGATACTTCATTTGCACATATATTATCATACTAGCTGCCTCTATCCCGTAGAAATATCGGGATAAAAAGTTGCCCATGTGTTATTCCAGTTGTCCAGCTATCTACGTACCAAATTTCATAACAATCGGTTCAGCAGGTTTTTCGCGAAAGAGTAACAAATATACATATACACGTACACCCCTCCTCATACTTCGCATTGAATATATAAGTAGGATTTACTAATCCTGCTGGATAGGATAGAATTAAATATCTATAAGATTTTTTTTTTACTTTCAGTTAAACTCAGTACGTCAATAGCTTTAAAAACCAAACATAATTTCGTTCAAAATGAGAACGATATTTTATATCAGTAAATAACATCTTTAATCAGGTATTGCATCTCCCTCTAGCATCACACTAACGAGCGAGATATAACACCCTATGGTAATGAGGAAAATAACCGTTTAAATTTAAATACTGGCAATAAAAGCGTATGTCCAAAATATCCTTTTGTCTAACTCGAATGGGCTTTTCAAAATGGCCGCGTTATACTATAAAATACAACGATGCAGTATGAACAAACCTCTTGTACAGTCAGCATCGATAGGTTAATCTTTATATTATGAATATATTAGGGATATAGGTCATTTTTCATTAGAACTCTTTCCTTAGCACTGGTTGGAATTATATGTGAACTATATGTAGAACAATGCAAATAACTTAATTGCGTATAATATTTTTACTAAGTTTACTTATTGCCTCCTTGTTCAGTGGTCTTTATCATCATTTACTATTAATATATTATATATTATATAACCCGGCTACATACCTATTCATATAAAATATGTAAAACAAATCACAGACATAAAATTATTAATAAAAAACAGTACTTATTTTCTGTTTTTGTGGAAATCAGGCTATTATTAGGTAAAAATCCCAGAGCATTTCAGAGTGCCGCTTCTTGTAAGGTCACGAATGAACGTTTATTAAAAATGAAGGTCACCTTAACAAAGTTACCAAAGTAAACTGAGACGGTCTGTTTATATTGGTCGATAGGGAAGTGCTTGACCACGATCTCGCCTGATTGTAAGCTAAGATGTGACCTTTAGTGCTTCTCTAGAAGGTACCTGTTCACTTTACGCATGAAGAAAGTTTGAAGTGCCTAGTAAAACTAAATTATTAGATCTAGGTCTCTAAAAACTGAAGTTATTTATATTTTAATACATTCCGTTCTAAGATAAAATTAACTAAATGAACGAATTAATATAAAAAAAGGTGTGTCTGCGATTCACACGCGATAGAAGTGAAACTACAGTTATATAAAATAGTATGTATATTTCTGTCTCTTTCTTTGCCGGCTTCACCCTACACATTTTTGTATTTCTGTCTCTTACCTGTCGTTTTTCCGTTGCATCCGGTTTGAAATCACAACGATTCTAAAGAAGTTTCACTTCAAAAATGGATATTCAAATGAAAATAAAACACTAAAAAATGATGATGTTGACCGTACTGACGCAGTGGTATGATTTAAGGCATATTGTTTTCTGAAAATATGATCTTTTAACATTATAATGATTTCCCTATGAGATTATTCCCGATATAGAAAGTGTTAAGAAACTAATCGTAAATTATTACAATATTATCGTATAATATGTACCTACAATCATACGCAATGGTTTTCTAGTATGTAATTCAAAATCCTTAGTAAGGCAGCCCAAGCGTTTCAGAAACCTATTGGAATTCGCAGATTATACGATAGCAAGAAAAAAAGTCCTATAGTCGCAATTTTAGTGGTGGAATAAGGTTTTTGATTTTTTTTTAATTGTAACAGAAAAACGGGGCTGTGGAAATACTCAAGCTCGTTAGATTTATATCTTGAATGCTCTGGCATATCACTAAAATAAAATATAACTTATTCTTACGATTTATGTTGTAATTTCGTGGCTACGAATAAAATATAGATATGACTCGAGCGCGTCAGATAAAGATATTACGGGCTATTTACAACATAAAAAATCCAAATTTCGCTAATTTGACAATTTGAGCGTAACCTTAAAGAATTATCGTATTTTTTAATTTCCTGCGGCTCCTGTGAGCGCACCCACCAATATTAACTGCTCATACTTTCTGGAGGTACTTAGTAATAGGTAAGGTACGTTCCCTTATAATAATCTGACGCGCTCGCTGATAAATTAGTACTGTAGTTTAAAACAAACTTTTAATTTTTTTCTAAATTTGACGGCCTCATTGATATAGTGGTTAACGTGTCATGGAACTGAGGAATCCTGCGTTCGATTCCCGGTGAGAACTAAGAAACTTACAATTTAATTTCCATAAAAACTCACTAATTACGTAAAATTCTCTTAGCATACCTCCTACTTATGAAAAGAAGCACCTTAAATAGTGTGCAATGGAAGCAAAATTAAGAAATATTATAAGACCATCATATCTTCTCATTAAGATCTTATTCAAGCGCTTCTAAATTAACTGGCCATGTAAACGAGTTGTTTTAATGAAATAAAATGGGATTTTAATATCTTAATTATACTAAACGGCGCTGTTTTATTTTTATATGGCAAAAAATGTTATAAGAAAACTTAAGAACATAAATAAAAGGTTACGACTTAAGCCTGTAAGTATGTCGGTATTATGATAACTTCTAAAGTGCTTTATAATTTGATGTAAGTATCATTAGAAGCCTCATGATTAGCTGGTTTTAGCGCAATGTCGTACTTAAAGTAATTGCAGAATAATATTCTTTATTCAATACATATAAATGAGGAATATTAACAAATAAAGATGAAAGCAAGAAAGGAAAGAAACATGTATTAAGTTAATAGGCGGCCTTATCGCTTATAAGCGATCTCTGCCAGGTCACCTTTGGATAACTTATAATTAAAAAATTAAATTAATATAAATAGAGATAGTTTATTTACATCTGCTCTATTAAATGTGTGTATTAGGTGTATTTTAACCTTCTGGATTGATTATTCTACTGCATTTATTAGCTACTAGCTGCGCCCCGCGGTTCCACCCGCGTAAGTCCGTATCCCGTAGGAATATCGGGATAAAAAGTTGCCTATATGTTATTCCAGTTATCCAACTGTCTACGTACCAAATTTCATGGCAATTGGTTCAGTAGTTTTTACGTGAAAGAGTAACAAACATCCTGCATCCGATTGTAGTCTGAGATTTTTATTCTACTGATAATTATGTGCATAGCTTTATTTTTTCTTCGCTTCATTGTCTGTCTGTCTGTCTGTCTATCTGTCCAGAGGCTACATATCATGAAACGTGGCAGTTAGACAGATGACATTGTCAGAGATGATCTATTTCTGTTCCCAACACATGATGAAAAATTGTGGTTAAACAGCGGTTGGCACGGTCAAAAATTAGATGTGTTTTTGCATTTGCTCTATAGCTTATTTGTAAGGAATGCCTATAGACTCCCGAGTCAGATTCGACCAAATTTTAATAAACATCATCTTAAAAAAAGAAACAATAACTTCATGTGAGCTTTGAGCCATTTCAGAAGGACAGAAACTAAATAGAATTGATATTAGATTTCAATCTGTAGCAAACTCGAAGAAATATGCTAATTGGGAGCAAATTTAAATAGATTTATTCGCCGAACCATTCAAGCTTCGGAACTTCAAACTAACTTATTGCGCACCCTTTGAGATCTTTTTAAGGAAATCTGTTAGAAATAAAGGTTATTAGGTACCTCAGGCTCCGTTGAGTGCAATTTTATAGGCCACTTCGTTATCAGGAACATTGACGATGTCTCTTGTTCTATTTAGTAGGCTTTGGTAGAAAATAAAATAGTTTTCTTGCAATGGTAGAAATATATAGTAGACAATGAACTGGGAGGCAGCTTATATTTCTAAAATGTAATAGATTGGACTTGAATAGTTTTTTTTATCTAAAAGTAAACTTTTAAATAGAAACATACTAGACGCTCGTTCCGGCTCCACTCGGATATCAAGATTCCTGTTTTATCGCATGGGAGCATTTGATCGGGTTAAAACGTATCATCCATGTCAGCTCATACCCTATCTCTATACCAAATATAAAATATATGAAAATCTGTTTAGTAGCTTCACTGCAATTGACGGACAAACATCCAAACGAACAAACTTTCACGTTTATAATATTTGTTTGATTATTTAATTTAACTGTGTAAGTACAATACAGTACCGATATTTTTATAAGTTTTTTGACTACGTGTAATTAAATTTAATTTTTAGTTTTATAGCATTGATATTCTTTTAAATGAGAAATTTTGAAAGAGAAGAAAAAAATTGATCACGAGGCAGGATTCGAACCTGCGTTTCTTGCCTAACCGTAGCAACGCCTAGCCTCTCGGCCACCCGTGTTCCCGCCAGAATAATCGAATTTCTTCTACTCTTTCGGTTTCATGTGCCTAAGGGGCACCCCACGCCATCTATTGAGATGATTAAGAACCATCACAACCAATACGAAACATTATTTCAATGATTACAATATTGTATCGATGGAACGCGGCCTTTGTTAAATTTAATTTTTAGTTTTATAGCATTGAAATGCTTTATAAATGAGAAATTTTAAGTGTAATTATCTAAAAAGAAGGTTATCAATTCGACTAAGAATTACGACTGCGACTGGGTAAACTGATTTTAATGATTCTCATTTTACTTGAAAGCTGATATCTACTGTGGTGTTCTAATAATTTCCCATTTAGGTCCCATAAAATTTGACTAGTTAAGTTAGTTAAGTTTTTGTTGAAAACAGTTATTGTTCTACTAAGAGAGTGAGTTCGATTCCTTTTCATCGACAAAGCACCTTTAAATTGAAAATACATTTACGTCATTGTTTTGAGTTTTTGAGTGTCGAGCACGATTCGACACGAGCGGAGCTGACCCAATCAGCTCGCACCGGGGAAGTACCACACCCCCACAGAAGACCGGCGTGAAATCGTAGCATGCTGTTGTATGTTGTTCGGTGAGTGTGGTTGCCGGAGTCCCGTATTCTTTTCCTCACCCTAGACTATTCCTTTCCCCTCTTCAATCCTATTAACCTTTAACCCTTTTAAACAAACATCTCATTTACAGCGGCCCTACCTCTGCAAATGTCCATGGGCGGTGATCGCTTACCATCAGGTAACCACCAGCTCAGTTCCCCGCTTTTACATAAGAACTAGAAACGTTAATATTGAAGACATTTTTTTTTTATTTATTTATTTAATATTTTTTTCAATCTTTCTTCTCAGCTCTGATAGTTTACTCATAGTTTTGGTCAAGGGAAGAAATAATACATACACTGTTATAATGGAGGTACTAAATAAAAATGCAATGAAAAATTCATAATTTTATTAAAACACAAAAGAAAACAAATCTAT
This sequence comes from Zerene cesonia, assembly GCF_012273895.1. Classification (NCBI taxonomy): domain Eukaryota; kingdom Metazoa; phylum Arthropoda; class Insecta; order Lepidoptera; family Pieridae; genus Zerene; species Zerene cesonia. The sequence continues at coordinate 5,464,795 of NC_052127.1, forward strand.
AGCTTTGTATCATTATTTAAAAATTTAAAAGCTGGCTACACTTAACAATTAATTTACCACGAGTTCAAATAATTTTTTAACAATGAATTATTTCGAATAAATACAATAATTAAATTTTGTTGTTGGCAACGTTATACAAATATAATAGAAAATAACAAATCATTGATAAATATACTACTAAATATCATATCATTTATAAATTTGAAACCTAACATTTATAAAGATATTTTGAATTCTGCTAGAATAATTGAGAATACAGTTAATATCACAATGCTTTTAAAACTTTAATAAAAACTATTATCAGAAATGACAAATAATAAACAATTAAAACCTTTTAAGCCCTTAATTGAAAACTTTTTTAATCAAACTTACAAAGAGGTCAAATAATATTTAAATGAAAGAAGAGATACTGATTACATTAAATCTTTTCCAAATAATTTTAATAACATTAATAAATAATTAAATTTACATACAAATTGAAGTTTTCCTGAATATTTACAATATTAAAGGTAATTTGCAAAGAGTACAAAATCACTTATAGAAAACACGCCATGTAAATTAAAGCATTCGTGACTATTAGATTAGATTGTAAATTATTAAATCTAACTGTAAAAATAACGATATTTTCATATATAAATACAATAATTTTTTCGTGTTTTTCAAATAACTTCGAAACAGAGGCTTTGTGTACTTAAATTTTAGCATTAACATTAAAGTGCTTTATACATTACATAATTCTTAACAATAAAAAATTTAGGTTGGACTTTAAACAAACGTTATATAATGTTTCATATAACTGTTCTATCGATTTACAAAAACCCTCAAATAATTAACAATTTAAAAACTAAACATAAATCGATGCAATATAATCTCAACAAATCAGTTAACAAAAAATAGTTATAAAAAACAAACGACGCACGCGCATCTTAAATCTCGCACAAAACAAACTCGTGGCAACCCTAAATCTATTGTTATCTATGCGGCTCGACGTCAGCCCTAACGACGAACGTCTTCTTCCTCGGCGTGTCGTCCACACCGTAGAAACACACACTCCTACTCCTCTTAAACTCTACGCTCGAAAAGTTACGCGGCAGTGTTTTCGATTTCTCACAGTCACTCTTTAGACAGTAGTCGTATATAAGCTTTGGTCCTTCGCGGAAGTATTGGCTGTAGTAGCCGTCGCAAATGTCAGTGGGGGGGTCGAGGCACGTGTGGCCCTCGGGGCGGAGGCGGGGCTCCCGGGGCGGGCGGGGCCATAGGGGCCAGGAGGGGTGGGGGTCAGTCGGGGCCTCAGTGGGAGGCCCCGACGGTCATCCTCAGCGAAGCGGTTTGGACACTATGATAACGTCGGGCGCAGAGCGGGTTGTCTCCGTGCTCATGGGACGGCGGTCCGGGACTTTCTTGGCTATGAATATTAGGCGCGTCATTATAATATAAAAAGCAAACAAAAAGCGACACTCCACATCACATATTCAAAAGAGATATTTATATATAGAAATAGTGTATTCTAACAATGTTACCTAATCTGCTTGTAGGTAAAATAATAAGCCCAATATGTATGCAAACTTATTAGTCAAATCCGTTCAGTAGTAGAGCCATAAAGAACTTTAAAATCTACATATGTATATACAATTTCAGACATTACGTGAAAAAGACAATTATATAAAAACATTTTTCCCTTAGCGCCAATTTTTCATTTTACCAATAAAATAGTCTTAGTTCCATCAAAAGAGAAATAAGATGGTGTTAAATTAGTTAAGATAAAAGAAAATTGTATGATTGAAAAACCGGCACTAATAAATTTCAACTTACACTAAGTATCTTGTAATATGCTGTTGCGCAATAAAAAATGCTATAAGCATTCATGAACATTAATAAATAAATGATAAAGTCTGTTTGTTTTATCAAAAAGATCTCTTCCAAGCCCCTCATAACTAGTTACCAATTTCTCATAGAGAGATCTTATAGGAACTTCTGATATAGTCATCATTTTTATACAAAATGTTTTCACATCAAAGGAGTCCATGCCGTTAAAAGCTTATATGATAATAGGGTTGTCAACTTTTTGCCAACTTATTTCCCGATTTAAATAATATACAATATACGTGTACAATACTATATAATTTAACCGGTGGTAGAATAGAATAGTTTAAATTATATTTCTCGGGTATACGGAAATCAATGTTTTCGGGTTGGTTATATGCGTATTAAATTTATTTTAAACTGCAATTACTTTAGTCTATGCATTTTACGTGTGCGATGTAATACAATATTGTAACGAATTAATTTATTGGATTTATAATTAAATAAGTAAACAGTTGGCAACCCTAACCGTTCATGCAAGCTATTACGACCGGATTAAAACTATCTCAATAGGATTACGAGGTAATGGGCTTATGGAAGCGTTCAGAATGAATGGCGCATGCTTCGTTTCTGCTAATCTGATGAGATGTTAACATGTTCGCATTTAACATTTTCTTATTTATTCATATAATTAATTGTTCACACACCTAAGTAGTACGTGTAACGGGGTATGGGGCAAATGACATACATGTCTCACTGATTGATTTTCTTTACTGACAAGTAGGTGATCAGTCTTCTGTGTCCTGTCAGACCGAGACTTTTTCGTGAGTCCCCACCGGGAATCGAACCCGGTACCCCTCAGTTCTACGCTCACGTGATAACCGCTGTACCAAGGAGGCGGTCGTTTGTTAATACATATAAAAAATGTGTACGATTGGCGGCCTTACGGCTGTAGCCATTTCTTACAGGCAACTAAAGGGCACAGGACAAAATGGACAACTAATTGCTCTGCTACATTCAATAGACGACCAATTTAATGTTAATGTTTTTTTTTTAAATATGATAATTATTTAATTAATTTAAGGAAATTGAAATAATATACATATAGTACATACATAAAGATATGAAGATGATAATTTTGTGTAGTACAGAAAGATAAATCTGCTTGTGCTTTCAATAGTTCCTATATGCTTTGATAAGCCAACCCTTTTTAAAGAAGTTAGCGGATATGTTCTTTATAAAGTATATATTTATGAAGTAGCCCAATTGCTTATGTTTAATATATTTAGGTACTTCTTGGAGCAGAAACTTCTCCATACAAGAAAATATTTGGGGAAAGAAAGTAACAATATATTGTACTAGATGCGCCCCGCGGATTCACCTGCGTAAGTCTGTATCCCTAGAATTATCGGCATAAAAAGTTGCCTATGTGTTATTCCAGTTGTCCAGCTATCTACGTACCAAATTTCATTGCAATCGGTTTTGTAGCATATGTGTGAAAGAGTAACAAACATACACATACACATACACATACATCCTCACAAACTTTCGCATTTATGATATTAGTAGGATAGAATATATTGACAAGAAATAGAAATTTCCAGACTCCTTTTATTTCGTCAAACAATGCCAATATGTAATAACAATGTGCAATAAAAGACAGCCGAGTAACGACGCTGGATGATGATGATATTTGATATTTGCTAAATTTGAATCTTTCTTGTGTTCTGATATTGACTATGATTTAGGAATGACAGGTACAGGGATGTATGAATAAAGTGTTTTTAATTAATTGGAAAATTAATCGTTATACTATTTCAATTTTTAATACATTATTTATATTTTTATTTAGTTAAATTGTCAAAGACTTATATTATGTCTATTCATGTGTGTGAGATGGAAAAAGTGTGTGTGTGTGTGTGTAATAAACATACTTACGTGGTTTGGTATCTTGAGGCGTCACTTGCCGTAGCAACTCTATGGTTATTTGAGAGGTGCTCGTCTGTGCTGGGGGCGAAGGCCTAGCTATGGTTGCACCTGAATAGCCGAATGTTGAAAATCCCCTGCTATTTGTAGTTCCGGAGCCTGAAATATAGAGAATTTACGATGCGTATTAGAGATATAGAAATGTTGCGACAATTTCATTGACGTAACGGAATAAATGTATTTGAAAATCTTGGAACAATATATTGTAGGTTATCCCCTGAAACTGTTCTATGCTCTGCTTATGCGATATACACTTCATATTAATAATAAAATGATTATGCCTCTTTGTTAAATTTAAACACACATATCAAATAGGAATAACAGAATCAAATAAGATTTTATTTCGGGCATTTAAGAAAAAAATACTGCATATATACTTTATACTTATCACGCATGTATCTGTGATCAAAATTTCCGTTTTGTACGACGCCTACTCTCTTACCTCGCAGCTTTTCCTTTGCTTTGTGGTTGTCTGGTAGAAATCGCTCAATAGCGATAAGACCGCCTTCTGTACCTAAAATTCTTGTGCTGTATTTTTTGTCAAATCTCTTTGTGTACAATACAGAATTTTTATTATTATTATTATTAAGTATAACATTCTACGCTGACAAATTAACTGTGAAAAGTTAGTTAGGCATATCAAGAAATTTTAACAAATTTTCATAGCGTTTATTCTTGTTTAATGAATTATGTAATACAGTTCCCACGGCTTCTTGTGAAATGGGATGGAATAATGTTATTGATTCTCTTAATTGAAGATTATTTGATCAGCGTCGTGTTTCGATACGGTAAGGGATTTCTTTGATAGGTTTTTATGAGCGACTTTTTCAAAAAGCGAAGGAGGTTTTCATTGTACAGATTTTTTAAACGACTTCTAGAAAAAGAAGGAGTTCTCAATTCTACTTCTTATTGTATTTTTTCCTGTGTTTGTTACATCACTTTATATTTGGGTGAAAATTTTTGATGATTCTTTTTCTATTACTTGTCATGTCCCATTTAAATTTGGTGATTTACATCAGAAACCGATAATTACGTGGGTTTTCAACCGATTTGTTGTTATTTGGTCGTATTTCATTGTCTGAAATGGTACCTCTCCTCGTCCCCGTCGGTGGACTTTTGTAGAAAATAATTATAAAGTATCACATCAGACAATTATTATTTTGGACAATGCCGACCGTTACCAAACCTCGATTTTTTTATTAATTGTTGTTGAAACGACTAAGGAAATTCATTACTAATTATCAGGGTTCGTGAGGTACAATCTCGTAACAGATGTATACATAAACAGATGCATGGACAGACGGACAGCGAAGTGATAGTATTAGGTTTTTACCTTTGGTAATGGAACCCTAAAAATATTAAGCTTTTTAACAAACTAGTTTGTTTTTTGGAACTCATAATTAAAGGAATAATAAAATAATGTTTTCTATTAAAATTGCTACAAATAAATTAGTATTAAAAAAATAAATAATTCGGCATCCCAACACTACGTAGAGCTCACACTGCGTTATTCTTAGATGTCCTAATTCTATGCCTTTCGTTCGATCTAGGTAACTATGTCAATGGCGTGTTATTGAGCTCATTAAATGCAAGGGAACATTTGTGTGACCGTCTGTTTGTCTTTTTTATATATGTGTATAGAATTTTGGCTGGACGCTTAATAGAATTAAAAGAGTTATGACATGTTACGATGGTATAATTATTTAAAACGGAATTTCGACATTTCAATTAAAAAATATGTATGTATAGTTCTAAATTTGAATTTGATATTTTCTTCACAATAAATGTCTGAAATTTATTCAGCAATTTTATATAGAACGTTATTGCCCTATTTATTAAAAATCTTAATTTGTTTTTTATACGATTGCTCGGAATTAAAAAAAAACTATATCTACCTACTGTTGGAAAACATTCTGTTCTTATATTTTATAAATGTACTAGCGGTCTGCCTCTGACTTTAATATCATTGAAAAATACTTTTAAATTATTGGAACGGGTCAAAGAAAAATATAATTTTATTATATTTTCAATTCAAAAATTGCTCGCAGGATATTTTCAGCTAACGTATAAAATACGTCCGATTTCATTTCTATCTATTCGAATGCGAGTCGTGTTCGACTAAAAGCATTTTAACGTGATTTTAAACCAGGGATCTGTGGTTCAGCTATGATTACGTCAGTACGGGGCGAAGCGATTTTAAGCCAATATACTTCGTACATTGCTACTTATGTATGGAAAGCTGAGTGCGCACTTAACAAGCATTTAATGTGGCGAGTAATGGATTTAAAACATTCACTCGTGGAGGCAGTAAAACGGTGTGAACTTTAAATATAGTGGAGTTATTTTTGCTCATTGGTTCATTACTGCGATATACTTCTTCTGTATTCTTAAAATGCAAGAATATTTAACTATAACTTTTTTCTGTTTTCCTTAACTTGATATAGACACAGAAATAGCACCTAAGTCAGTGACGTAGACTTCGATATTTATAAAAAAAAATATATTTTTTTAGGTAAAAACCTTATAAAAATGCCCTTATTATACGACATTTAAATTTCCATTTTATTCTTTTAGAGTATTTTTTAAATAATAGATTAATCGTTTACTAAATAAAAAAAACATTACTAAATAAATGCTAGAATCGTACATAGAGTTAAAAAATATCTACTTTGATAAAGAAAATTCATTTACAATATCAATATTCAAAAGTACAAGTCAATTTAAAATCAAAGCGAAACATTAGAAATCCTAATAACAACTCGCACGAAAATTGCTCAAAACCCATAGAACTCCCAAATCAAGCTGCAAAGTACACGGCATTTGAATCGTAAAACCGATAAAATCTATTTGTTCCCAGCCAGTGAACCGCTAAGATGTTATGAGATTGGGGTAAAAACAATAAAAGATCTCGTCAGAATTATCTTCTGGGGATTGGACGGTTTCGCCCTGAGGGTCTGCCTTATCAGTCTTATGTATATACGTATTGTCATCGATGATATGTTTGAAGACGGGGGGCCGAAAGATATATCGTGATGCTTGTGTTTTGAGGTTTTGTTTTGAACGCGAAATATAAAAGCTATGTTAAGAAATTATCCCTTAAAAATGTATATGTGATCATAGAATCTATGATATATTTATCATCTTCGTCTGTCAAATTTCGTACAGATACGATAACCTCTTTTCGCGGGAAATAGTAACAAACATCCTTCCATCCATTAGTACATACAAACATTCGTATTTATAATCTTAGTGGGACATGTGATTTAATAAATACAAGTAAAATGTATGACATTTTAAGAAAATGTATTGATAGATATATAAAATATTGGATGCGAAATAGCGATGTAAAATTACGATCTTTTGATGAAGCGTGAGAAAATATTTCTATCGTATTTACTACAAATATAAATTTCCATATTTCAATAAATATTAAAATAATGTGATTGAACATCGAGAATTCTGAGATTTTTATAGATAAAACAATGTTTGATGGTAAGACGAAAACAAACAAATAAGTTAGTTGTTTTTTTTTTTATAATAACAAAAAAAAAAATGTTTTCTTTATTTTTTACAAAAAAATTTCACCGGTATCAAACACAGGAAGAATCACATCAATCATTTGAAAACTCGTGGAGTTAAAAAAATAACAGTCAACCAAAGCCAAGTCCTTTGTTTTTGGGAACGTCGATATAAAAAGAAACATGATTTCGTTTAACAAAGAAATTTCCTCTCAAACTCCTAGAATGAAATCTTACTATTGCAAAGAAAACAAATTATCAGATAATAATCAAATAGCTATTTAATCTTAAACTGCAAGGTACGAAAACTTGCACCCTAAGACAACATGTAGCCTGCAATTTATTGCTTTTATTGTAAATATAAAGTTAGTAAAATTTAATAACCTGCAACTCCTTCAATATCGGGCTAACATCAAAAAACTTTCTCTTCCTCAAAGAAGGAATTCATAAACACTTCAAACTTAGCTATGATTTCAAAGTTTATCGGTGTTAGACAATTTATTCATCGCTTCGTTGAAATGGAAGTATTATAGGGAGTATTACCGCTTTCCTCTTAAAGCTCATAAATTATCGTTTCGTAATTTGTTGATCAGTCGATTCGCAATTTGTTTTTAACTTTTTTAAATTCCTTCCCTTTTTTAATGAGATAAATTTAGCTGTACCTTTCCTTGATTTATTTGAAAGTTGCAATAAAACTATTACTGTAGCTTACCACCTTAATAATGCTAAGTATAAAATATTTGAACCTTTTGTATAGTCTAGCCTAAACGCACGTGTTATACATAATTTTAAACGCCACTTATCACAAACCAGTTTCTAGCACGTCATTGTCGGACATCAAAACATAACTACCTCACCCCATTCTATCAACAAAAAGCAGAAGTTGAACACTAGTTCATACGCTATCAAGCGACCTATTTCGATTGCATCCACTGTCACAACTTGTACGTGGGAAAAGTTCCACTCATGCCGTACTTCCGTGCACTAGAACTAAATGAGCGGTTAGGTGTTTATTTTCGAGTTCGTTATGGGTTCCAGAAGTGGAATTTGGAACTAGATAAAACTGGATAGAAGCGGAACTTATCCAGTTCTCTCTGGTCTTATTGAAATTACGTTTCTTCTGAAACTTACAGGTTTCAGAGTTTATTTTAGTTTGATGTTCTCATTTTATTGCTGTTTGTTCTATGTTTGTTATATTTTTTGTGTGTTCGCCTACGGTTTGTGAGTTGGATTAATGTTTTTTATGTACTTTTTCACTTAAATTAGGTTCAAGATGTTGGGCCGTATAAGTAGCAGAGATACCTTTACTACTATTAATGTGCCTTGTGTTAGTTGTTAGGTCGAATTTAATATTATACATAATTGATTAACCTCTTATCACAGAAAATATTTCAACTAATTTCATTATAAATTTGATATTTCTCTTCTTTACTTTGTGTCTTAGTAATGAAGAAGGAATGAATATTCATATATAGAAGAATGAATTTTACGCTTAAAGAAAATTGAAACTTCCAAGGAGAAAAATCTTCTCGTTGCGAAAACTTAACTTGTAGGTTAAAAAGAAAACTTATTCGCCGTTTTTGTTCCCGCGAGACAATTATTGTAACGCAAGAGAAACTGGTGGTAAACTATATTTTTTGTATATTATAAATTTGCATAGTGAAGAGTAGGTATCATTATTATTGATATACTAGAAAGTTCTACGAGGTGTCCCGAAAAAGAATGCGTACCCTCTTTGGTGCAAAATTTATTGGCGCTCAAATATTCTTTCTAGATTGTTGGAAGAAAATAATATAGTTTAAACAAATAAGTAGATAATAGGTATACGCGTAATACAAGTATTGATTTACGCCACAATTTAGGTAACGGTATTTAAAAAATTAACGATTTAGCAAATAGATTTCGAAGGAAGTTTTGTAGTCATTTAATTGAATTTCCCGAATTCGCAAATTTCAAATGAAAACTTGGAAAATCAAATCAACTTCTCGATATAACTACGTTTGAGCAAAATAAATTTTCATCGGTTCTTGTACCTAACGGCGCTTAATTATGCTAATAGCATTATTTGAATTACAACAATCTTTAGAATTGAAACGCTGCAATGTAATGATTTTTACATGTCGTGTTGAGTCAATTGTACATTTGATTCTGTGTGTGCGTGTGTGTGTTCATGTGTGTGTGAACTAATTAATTGATTGGGCAAATTTAAATATTAAGGGAATTTGCATTCTTTGACTGTACCAGGTTTAAAGGGGATAAAGAAATGCCCAGGTTTCTCAGTGAACCTTTCTCCTTACTAATGAAGAGTTTTAGGGCAATCGAGTAGTTAGTAAATTACATCGATATAAACAAACACGTGCACACAACAACAATCTTCTCTGTTTCTAATTGATAACATCTATAAGAAACTCACCATCAGAACTGATTGTAGGATCCGTCTGAAACAGGCTCTCTCTAGTTTGACACCCAGATTCCTTCGTATCCGGAGCTCCCACAGACACGTCCCTTATCTCTTTCTTCTCTTCCGTCTCTTTCCGCCTGATAGACTCTTCCTTCTTGCTGATGTCACTCTTTCTCTTCCCGTTTCTCTCCACTTTGACGTCTTCTGTTTCATGCACGGTTTCCACATCACGCCTCCAGGGCTCATCTTCTAAATCTAGACGCGTTTCTTGTATGAAGTCCGAATCTATACTGGTGGGCTGCAAATATAAGTCTTGTTTTCCATTATTATTGACTTTATGTATAGCAGAATTTACATATTGGTTCATTTTATAGTATCAGTGTTTTAGAGTATCGTAAGCGAAAGCGGATATTTTGATATATAGGTACGTATTATGATAATTTATTGAATTATAATAAAATTGACATTTTCCATGAACTATTCATATTATCATTTAAATACTAAATTTTGAAAATCATGTTAGGACATTTTTATAAAAGCCTATGAAATAAACTGATAGACAAGACTAACTTCATTCATTGGCTTCGCTTACATACAACTAAAAAGCTACAGTTTAAAAAAATAAAGAGATTTAAAAAAGATTCGATCATGAGGTGATGGTTAACTAAAACATAAAAACAAAATTCGTCAAAATCCGTTAACCCGGTTGAAAGTTCTCAGGTAGCAATCCAAAAGAGCAGTCGGATTTATCATCTCTCCTATTTTGAAGTTGTTATAATTTTCCAGCAATATAAGCTGTTGCGAAATGTTAACAATGGGTACCATGAATGCTTCAACCTACCCTAATCTTTTGCTGCGAATATTTCCTCTGCTGTTTGAACATTTCATTAGTGTGGTTTTCTCGCTCCAAACTGGCTCTCGGTTCGCTATCCCGCTGTAGTCGTTTAGCATCTAGTGTTAGCCGACTGCTGACTAGGCTATCTAGACGATCTTCACATGACTGCCTGATGTGTTCCTAAAAGAATAAAAGCTATATAAAACTAGCTGTTGTCTTCGCGCGCGTGGTCAAAATAAATTGTCATTGTACAAAGTTACATCCCCCCTTTTATCGCACATGTTTTAGTTGAATCGTGAATCTTCTTGGCTTTTCGAGAAGGTTGGTTAAATATACAATTCTAGTTAAACGTTTCCCGAAGGAACTTTTTGCAAGAGTTTTATTCCCGAAGGTTTATTACAGTATTTCCTTATCGTTCAAAAAAATGTACGAAGTTGTTCTAGACTTGACTAAACAATTTCCATGTTAAAAGCTTCAAACGAAGTTAAATCACGGAGTAATCGTATTTAAAAGAAGGAGGTTTCTTTCCATCAGTGGGCACGCACACAAGCGCGATATGATTGATGTTATTTGTGTATCGTAGCGCAGTTGCATGAAGTCTGAAGTCACCATCTCAGCTCTGAGTTGTTATAATTAACAGATATGAGTAATATTCGATTTTATGCGTTCTTCATCATTAATATATTCAGATCATTAATATAAATCAGGTTATGTAAATTTGTTAATACTTTTTGGATTCTCAGTCGTCGTAGGACGATATTATTGCAATAAAAATCTACACTTGACCGCAATTTTTCTTGCCAAATTATAACTCTTATAATAACATGTTAGAATATAGTGAATTGTAAAATTCTTAAAAAAATTATTTAATCACATAAACATATTTTTTTTAAGACAATACAATGTCCTTACTAATATTATGTTTACAGCCGTGTCCGTCGCTACTACGAATTTTTATAGGATCATACCCAAAATACAGAATAAATCGTCCGCTCTCTAAAGCACTGGACACATATGTTTTACATTTCCTTTTTACGAGCACTGGGTTATTGTGCCGCCCCAACGACTTTTGCTAAGATCGATGACACAACTTAATATTATGGCATAGAGTACTTTTAATATATTCATAATGGTTTCTTGTATTCTACTTTTAAAAAATAGCTCTGTTTAATCTGTGCATGCTGTGTTAACCTCTAATTAAGTGTTGCTTTTTTGGCAAGAACATTTGTTATATATTAATATTAATATTTAAGAACCTATGAGTTCTAGACCGAGGTAACATTAACAAAAAAAATTTGTTGTGGGAATCGAGCACGCTTCGGCACGAATTTGGACGAATTGGACAGTCCGCACAGGGGAAGTACCACACTCCCACAGAAGACCGCCGTGAAATAGTTGCATGCTATTATGTTTTATATGGTGGGCTGGACGTCCGATTCCTTTTCCTCACCCTTCTCAGTCCATTCCATGTTTCTAGTTGTCAATCCTTTCCTTATATCTAACCCCTTAAAAATGGGCAGCGCAGTCCTAAGATATTTATTTACTCCGATAAAATTCTTTTATTTACGAACGTATGACGACAAAAATTATGTTTTAAATAGGTACTTACTTTAATAATTTTGTGATCTTGATACAGTTTTCTAATACACTTGAAGAGAAACACGAAACTCATTCCAGATAGAATGAGTGAAAATATTATTAAAATAACCAAGATATGGGGCTGTTTAAGCATTGACTCTTTTGCGACCTGAAAAAAAAAGTAAGTAAAAGTAAGTTTAATTATACAATACTTGTATCAATACTATTTCGAATATTCTAATTAATAACATAGAAAGATCGATGGTCGAATGCTCGAAGCCATTAGCTAAATTAGAATCTTGACACATCATTTTTCGCGCACCTTTTGAATTCAGAACGTTCTTTCAACCCAGAACTTTGGCACGATAATTTATTCTTAATTCAAATTTATCGATGGCCAATGAACAGTTAACTCACAAAAGAGGTCGTAAGGCTAAGTAGTAAAATACAGATAAAAAAAAACGCCAACAAAACTGAAGATTGAGCAATGTCAGCGTTGAACGATCACTTAAGATAAGCGTGTCTAGTTATGAGTAATAAAGACAAATGTCCCTTGAAGCGAGATCGTAAGGATGATAGCACTCTGGCGGAGTTACTTTCATTTTTATTTCATTGCAATTTATTTTCTCTGATATAACCACTGTCACTATGTGGCGGGAAAGTCTATTTTCATGTATAATAAATATATATTCTCAATTGACTAAATATGTTCTGCTATTAATGTAATTAGCTCATCTAAATATGTAATACATAATATCACAGTTATAACATTTTTAGTATAGTAGATATAATATTTTCATTTAAACTCTTAATTAATTGTTCTTGTCCTTGAAATCGTCTCTTTTCTATCGTAGAACCATTAATAATAATAAAATAAAAAATAAAAAATTTCATCACATTGATTGATTGATTTTCTTCACGTAGGTGAATGCCTGATGGTTTACTTCGTTTCCTTTAGGTCTCAACTCCTTATAGTATTATAACGTTATTATAGTATTGTAAAAAAAATCTTTTTTTTTTGTATTACCTTGCAAATATCCTGTTCCTCGTCAGCCTTTAGTCGACAATGCGCATAATTGTCGCATTTCAATGTTATATCTATACATGTATTATCAGCACAGTCGAACTCGCTGTCAGGGTCACATTTTTCTAAAAAAAAAAAAATTAAAACAATCAACAAAATAAATATATTATTTATTATTTTTAACACTAAACTAAACTGCCTTAAAATTATCGGAACCAGACCACATTTAAATAGGACCACATGAGACGCAATAGCTTACAAATAAACAAAGAATCAAAAATAATTATACTTAGTCTGGCCATAAATACTGTTACACTTAATTATAAAAAAATATTACATTTGAATTTCGAATCTG